>NW_024097184.1:360000-455055 GCF_016545835.1 Crotalus tigris
GCCCTGATTAGTTTCCATCCTTTGTTTCTTGTCTTGCCTTATGGTGCCTCGGAGGACAGGTGGACCCCCTCCTCTTTGTGGCAGCCCCTCAAATACTGGAATATTGTTATGATGTCACCCCTGGTCCTTCTTTTCTCTAGACTGGCCATACTCAAATCCTGCAACCGTTCTTCGTATGTTTTAGTCTCCTCCTCCTCCTCCTCCTCCTCCTCCCTCCCTCCCTTCCTTCCTTCCTTCCTTCCTCCCTCCTTTCCTTCCTTCCTTCCACCCATCCATCCATCGACCAACCTTTCTTCCTCATCAAGATCTTCCTTCCTTCCTCCCTCCCTTCCTCCCTTCCTTCCTTCCTTTCTCCTCCCTCTGTCTTTCATTCTTTCATTTTTCCTTCTTTTCTTCTTTCTTCCTTCCTTCCTCCCTCCCTCCCTTCCTCTTTCTCCTATCTTCCTTCCTTCCTTCCTTCCTTCCTTCCTTCCTTCCTTCCTTCCTTCCTTCCTTCCTTCCTCCCTCTCTCCCTTCCTTCCTCCTTCCCTCCCTCCTCCCTCCACATTGAATCCAACAGACTCACAACAGCTATTTATCCAAGGAAACATCAGTAGCTGCTACATGTATGAGACAAGCACAATCAACCGTAAGTATGAAAATAACAACTGGTAGAAGAATTCCGAGTGGTCTCAAGTGCTTTGTGAAAGGTGTCTACTTAGCGGGGAAGTCTGATCACAAGACAGGCTGTTTCACGGATGCTCTGGTGTATTCTGCTGGGAATTTCAAACAGAGGCAAGAAAGTGTATCCCAAGGGCCAGCAGGAAATCACCATCCAAGGGATAGAAGGAATAAATCAAATTTGCGTGTGACCCCAAGCTGGGGGGAATTGCTAATACTTTAGGCTCAAGACCCCGAAGGAATCTATCTACCTATCTAAAATGAAATTCAGTGTAGAGAAAAGTAAGGTTCTACATTTAGGCAAGAAAAAAAAAACCAAATGCACAGGTATGGCATATAGGTGGTACCTTGCTCAGTAGTAGTAACTGTGAGAGGGATCTTGGAATCCTAGTGGGCAATCACTTAAATATGAAGAACGGCTGCAGGACTTGGGTTTGGCTAGTCGAAAGAAAAGAAGAAACAGGGGCGACATGATAGCAGTGTTCCGGCATCTGAGGGGCTGCCACAAAGAAGAGGGGGGTCCCGTTATTCTCCAGAGCACCAGAGGGAAGAACAAGAAACAATGGTTGGACAATGATCAAAGAGAGAAGCAACCTAGAATTAAGGAGAAACTTCCTGACAGTGAGGACAATTAGCCAGTGGAACAGCTTGAATCCAGAAATCGTAGGCGCTCCATCACTGGAGATTTTTAAGAAGAGGCTAGACCAGGGGTAGGCAACCTTGGCTCTTTTATGACTTGTGGACTTCAACTCCCAGAATTCCTGAGCCAGCTAAGCTGGCTGAGGAATTCTGGGAGTTGAAGTC
Source organism: Crotalus tigris (assembly GCF_016545835.1). Lineage (NCBI taxonomy): Eukaryota > Metazoa > Chordata > Lepidosauria > Squamata > Viperidae > Crotalus > Crotalus tigris. The sequence goes on from NW_024097184.1 coordinate 361,465, forward strand.
CACGAGCCATAAAAGAGCCAAGGTTGCCTACCCCTGGGCTAGACAGTCACTTGTCTGAGATGGTATAGGTTCTCCTGCTTGAGCAGGGGGCTGGACTAGAAGATCTCCAAGGTCCCTTCCAGCTCTATTCTATTATTATTATTATTAAATAGGAGCCAGCCATGTGCTGCAGCTGCCAAAAAAGCCAACACAGTGCTAGGCTGCATTAACAGCAGGACAGAATCAAAATCACGTGAAGTGTTACCACTGTTTTATACTGCACAGTCCTGGTCCCCAGGATATAAAAACGATGCTGAGACCCTGAAAAGTGTGCAAAGAGCAACAAAGATGATCTGGAGTCTGCAGGCTAAATAACTGATCAATGATGGAGGGAACTGGATAAGTCTAGCCCAGGGCTAGGCAGCCTTGGCTCTTTTATAACTCGTGGACTTCAACTCCCAGAATTCCTGAGCCAGGCACGCTGAGGGGAAAGGGAGAGGTTTCCAAGCTGAGCCAGGCTGGCTCAGGAATTCTGGGAGATGAAGTCCACGAGTCATGAGGGGGCCAAGTTTGAAGATCCCTGCTCTGTAGAATATATAAAGCAGGTATGAGTATTTTGAGGAAATCTTGAAGGAATATTCTGGAAAAAAAATAGTAGATAGAGGCCTAGTTCAGATTTTTGTTGGCTGCTTTGTGGCTCTGCAGCTGGAAGAGAGGTAATTATCACTAAATGTAGAATAAGGGTAAGATTTCTGCTTTTTTTCCCCTCATAAAGAATGTAATACAGGTATGTAGTTCCTAAACCAGGGGTCTTCAAACTTGGCCCTTTTATGACTCGTGGACTTCAACTCCCAGAATTCCTGAGCCAACCATGCTGAGGGGAAAGGGAGAGGGTTCCAAGCTGAGCCGGCTGAGGAATTCTGGGAGTTGAAGTCCACAAGCCATGAAGGGGCCATAGTTCCATGCTGGCTGAGGAATTCTGGGAGTTGAAGTCCATAAGTCATGAAGGGGCCATAGTTCCATATTGGCTCAGGAATTCTGGGAGTTGAAGTTCACAAGCCATGAAGGGGCCATAGTTCCCCCATGCTGGCTCAGGAATTCTGGGAGTTGAAGTCCACGAGTCATAAAAGGGCCAAGGTTGCCTATCCCTGGTTTAGTCTAACAAAGAGAAGCACTAGACAGGAAATGATAACTGTCTTCCAATATTTGCGGGGCTGCACAGAGAAGAGGGAACTGACTTTGGCTCCAAAGCACCTGGGGCAGGACAAGAGGTAATGGGTGGAAGCTTGTCCAAGGCAGATCCAACCTAGAAATAAGAAGAAATTTCCTGAGAGCAAGATAGCTCAGGCAAACAAGGAAATCTGCTTCCAGACTGCTCACCAAACGTACAATCCAGGATCCAAGATGGGGACTCTGATTAAGGCTGCCTGAGAACCCTCTGAGCTACTATCCCAGGGAGTAACAAAATAACAGAATATTGGAGCTGGAAGGGACCTTGGAGGTCTTCTAGTCCAACCCCTGTTCAAACAGGAGACCCTATAGCATTTCAGACAAATGGTTGTCCTGCCTCTTATTGAAAACCCCCAATGATGGAGGTCTATGGAGATTCTCAGTTATCCAGAATAGGAGACAGAGCAACAGAGTTGGAAGGGACCTTGGAGGTCTTCTAGTCCAACCCCCTGCTCAAGCAGGAAACCCTATCCCATTTCGGACAAATGGCTGTCCAGTCTCTTCTTAAAGACTTCCAATGTTGGAGCATTCACCGCTTCTGGAGGCAGATTGTTCCACTGGTTAATTGTCTTCACTGTGAGGAACTTTCTCCTTACTTCCAGGTTGCTTCTCTCCTTGGTTAGTTTCCATCCGTTGCTTCTTGTCCTGCCTTCAGGCGCTTTGGAGAAGAATAGAATAGGATAGGATAGGATAGGATAGGATAGGATAGGATAGGATAGGATAGGATAGGAGCTGGAAGGGACCTTGGAGGTCTTCTAGTCCAACCCCCTGCTCAAGCAGGAAACCCTATACCATTTCAGACAAATGGCGGTCCAGTCTCTTCTTAAAGACTTCCAGTGTTGGAGAATTCAGAGCTTCTGGAGGCAGGTTGTTACACTGGTTAATTGTTCTCCCTGTCAGGAAGTTTCTCTTTAGTTCCAGGTTGCTTCTCTCCTTGATGAGTTCCCATCCGATGCCATCAGTCTGGAAGGGGCTTTGTTATGAAGAATTCCCTCGAAGAATTCTCCGTGGCTCCCAGGCCCTCATCTTTCTCCATGCCAAACCTCTTTGCTGGAGGTGTCCAAACAATGGCTTGATAAGGCGGCCTATTTTTAGAGCAAGGATATAGCCAGGATTCTGACAATGGGGGGAAGGGGGCTGGGCTTCCCCCTGGGGGCCACTTGGTAGCCGAAAGGCCCGCAAAGTTTCCTCAATGACTTGGAACCACACAATGCAAGGAAGATGGAGCCGAGAAAATCATGGGCCACGCTCGCCAGAGAATATCTGCTCCTTTACCCAAAGCGTTGACCCCTGACCGGGCCAGGGAAGCAGGCGCTGCCGTCAGAGGGTGGGCGAGCCTGGAAAACAAGGTGAAAGCAACTCAGCTTTTCCATCCGACTTCTCCAAGGTGGTTGTCCGGGGCCAAGAGGCTTGCCGTTTTATTTCCTCTTTATTGTCTAAGATTACCTTCGATTCTGCCAGGAAGGGCGTCGGAGTCACGCGTGCTACCTTTGGAAGAACAGAATCCCAGAGCTGGAAGGGACCCGCAAGGTCTTCTAGTTCAACCCCTCTGTTACAGGTAGTCCTCAACTCACCACAGTTCGTTTAGGGCAGTGGTTCTCAACCTTTTTAATGCCGCAACCCCCAACCGGTCGTAAGTCGAGGACTACTCAACCGGTCGTAAGTCGAGGACTACTCAACTGGTGCAGCACCGTTTGCAGAAGGGGATTTTAGGCGGGCTCAGCAGGGCAGAGACAGCCTGGACAATTCCTATTGGCTTTTGAAAGCCAATAGAATTAGACTCTATTCAAGAGAGTCTATTCTATTGGCTTTCAAAAGCCAATAGAATAAAAGGGAGTAGCACAGCTAAGGAAAAGGGGGAAAAAATGGCGGACTGCGTTGTTTGGCGACCCCCATGAAATGGTCGTTCGACCCCAAATGGGGTCCCAACCCACAGGTTGAGAACCGCTGATTTAGGGACTGTTGTCAGTTACAGCAGGATCGAAAAAAGCAACTTTAGGACCGTTTTTCACACTTGCGACCGTTGCAGGGTCCCCATGCTCAAAATTTAGATTCTTGGCAACTGATTCATATTTACGACGGTTGCAGTGTCTTGGGGTCATGTCATCCTCCTTTTGAGACCTCCTGATGAGCAAAATCAGTGGGGAAGTGAGATTTGCTTAATAACCACGTGGCTAATGTAACAACGGCCCCCGATTTACTTAACGACGGCGGTAAGAAAAGTCGTAAGTGGGTCAAGAATTCATTGAAGAAATGTTTCACGTCGCGACAGAAATTTTGGGCTCAATTGTGGTCATAAGCCTGAGGGGTCCTTGGTGCTCTCTGAGTTTGATTGTCAGCCTGTTCTCCAAAGCGCCTGAAGGCAGAAGAAGAAGCGACGGATGGAAATGGATTAAGGAGAGAAGCAACCTGGAACTAAGGAGAAACTTCCCGACAGTGAGGACAGTTAACCACTGGAACAACCTGCCTCCAGAAGTTTTGAATGCTCCAACACTGGAACTTTGTAAAAAGGGATTGGGTTTCCTCAACTCACAGGGGGTTGAACTAGATGACCTCCAAGGTCCCTTCCAAATATGTAATTCTATATTATCTATCTGTCTATCTATTTATCTATTTATACATCTATTTATCCATCTGTCTATCTATCCATCTCACTTATCTACCCTCTATCGTTTATTTATTTATTTATTTGTCTGTCTGTCTATCTATCCATCCATCCATCCATCCATTATCTATCTACCTACCTATCTATCTATCTATCTATCCATCCATCCATCCATCTATTGATCCATCTGTCTATCTAGCCATCTCACTTTACCCTCTATCTGTCTATCTATCTCTATCTATCTATCTATCTATCTATCTATCTATCTATCTATTTATCTATCTATCTATCTATCTATCTATCTCACTTACCTTCTATCCGTCTGTCTGTCTATCTGTCTATCTATTTCACTTACCTTCTATACATCTATATCTGTCTGTCTGCCTGCCTGCCTGCCTATCTATCTATCTATCTATCTATCTATCTATCTATCTATCTATCTATCTATCTATCTATCTCAGTCTCTGTCTATCTATCTATCTATCTATCTATCTATCTATCTATCTATCTATCTATCTATCTATCTCAGTCTATCTATCTATCTATCTATCTATCTAACTATCTATCTCAGTCGGTCTATCTATCTATCTATCTATCTATCTCAGTCTGTCTGTCTATCTATCTATCTATCTATCTATCTATCTATCTATCTATCTATCAATCATCTCTCTATCTATCTTTTATGTTGCCTATCTTTCCTGCTCTAGCAGGGGGCTGGACTAGAAGACCTCCAACTCTGTTATTCTGTTAAGTGGAAAACTTGTTCTTAACTAGCTTTTAACCTCAGTCAATATGGCTCAGTGCTCAGTTAAAACTGTCCATGCTAAATTTACAGTAAGTCCGGAATTATCATAGTGAGTTATTACTGTCGCTAAGCTGGTTAACTGTGTAACCCTATCCTATTTTATGACCTTTTTTTGCAATGGTCATTGAGATAATATGGTGGTTGTTAAGTGAGCCCAGCGGTCATAAAGTGAAGGCTGCAGTTGTCAAGTGAAAACCACAGTTTGCTATATAGGGCATTGTTTGCTATACAGTAGGGGTCTTCCTGGCTGAGGAATTCTGGGAGTTGAAGTCCACCAGTCATAAAAGGGCCAAGTTTGAAGACCCTTGTTCTATAGAATATATAAGGCAGGTATGAGTATTTTGAGGAAATCTTGAAGGAACATTCTGGAAAAAAAGAGTAGATAGAGGTCTAGTTCAGATTTTTGTTGCCTTTGTGGCTCCGCAGCTGGAAGGTAGGTAATTATAACTAAATGTAGAACAAGGGTAAGATTTCTGCTTTTTTCCCCCTCATAAAGAATGTAATGCAGATATGTAGTCCTAAACCAGGAGTGTTCAAACTTGGCCCTTTCATGACTCGTGGACTTCAACTCCCAGAATTCCTCAGCCAGCGTGCAGGGGTCTTCCAACGTGGCCCTTTTATGATTTGTGGACTTCAACTCCCAGAATTCCTCAGCCAGCGTGCAGGGGTCTTCCAACTTGGCCCTTTTATGATTTGTGGACTTCAACTCCCAGAATTCCTCAGCCAGCGTGCAGGGGTCTTCCAACTTGGCCCTTTTATGATTTGTGGACTTCAACTCCCAGAATTCCTCAGCCAGCGTGCAGGGGTCTTCCAACTTGGCCCTTTTATGATTTGTGGACTTCAACTCCCAGAATTCCTCAGCCAGCGTGCAGGGGTCTTCCAACTTGGCCCTTTTATGATTTGTGGACTTCAACTCCCAGAATTCCTCAGCCAGCGTGCAGGGGTCTTCCAACTTGGCCCTTTTATGATTTGTGGACTTCAACTCCCAGAATTCCTCAGCCAGCGTGCAGGGGTCTTCCAACTTGGCCCTTTTATGATTTGTGGACTTCAACTCCCAGAATTCCTCAGCCAGCGTGCAGGGGTCTTCCAACTTGGCCCTTTTATGATTTGTGGACTTCAACTCCCAGAATTCCTCAGCCAGGCACGCCTGGCTGAGGAATTCTGTGAGTTGAAGTCCACCAGTCATAAAAGGGCCAAGTTTGAAGACCCCTGTTCTATAGAATATATAAGGCAGGTATGAGTATTTTGAGGAAATCTTGAAGGAACATTCTGGAAAAAAAGAGTAGATAGAGGCCTAGTTCAGATTTTTGTTGGCTGCTTTGTGACTCTGCGGCTGGAAGAGGGTAATTATCACTCAGTGTAGAAGAAGGGTAAGATTTCTGCTTTTTTTCCCCTCATAAAGAATGTAATACAGGTATGTAGTCCTAAGCCAACTTCCAGTATTGGAGATTCACAACCTCTCAAGGCAAGCTGTTAATTGTTCTCAATGTCAAGAAGTTTCCCCTTAATTCCAAGTTGCTTCTCTCCTTGATGAGTTTCCATCCGTTGCTTCTTGTCCTGCCTTCAGGCGCTTTGGAGAAGAGCTTGACTGCCTCTTCTTTATGGCAGCCCTCGGATATTGGAAGACCTTGTGAAAGGGACCTTGGAGATCTAGTGGATGATCACTTGACCATGAGCCAGCTGTGTGCAGCCGCAGCCAAAAAAGCTAATACAATCCTGGGTTGTATAAACAGAGGCACAGACTCAAGATCACACAAAGTATTAGTACCGCTTTATAAAACCCTAATGAGACCACACAAGGAATACTGCAGCCAATTTTGGTCACCATATCACAAAAAAGATGTTGAGAGTTTGGAAAAAATTCAGAGAAGAGCAACTAAGATGATCCAAGGCTTGGAGACTAAAACATACGAAGAACGGCTGCGGGACTTGGGATTGGCTAGTCTAAAGAAAAGAAGAAACAGGGGAGACATGATAGCAATCTTCCAATATTTGAGGGGCTGCCACAAAGAAAAGGGGATCAACTATTCTCCAAAGTACCAGAGGGAAGGATGAGAAACAATGGTTGGAAACTGATTAAAGAGAGAAGCAACCTGGAACTAAGGAGAAACTTCCTGACAGTGAGGACAATTAACCATTGGAACAGCTTGCCACCAGAAATCGTGGGTGCTCCATCACTGGAGGTTTTAAAGAAGAGGCTATAGACAATCACTTGTCTGAGATGGTATAGGTTCTCCTGCTTGAGCAGGGGGCTGGACTAGAAGACCTCCAATGTCCCTTCCAGATTCTATTCTATTCTATTCTATTCTATTCTATTCTACTCTACTCTACTCTACTCTACTCTACTCTACTCTACTCTATTCTATTCTATTCTATCATGTCTCCCCTAGTCCTTCTTTCCACTGACTTCAACAAACCCAATTCCCGCAATTGTCATGCTTTAGTATACTTTTGCCTTCAGTCCCCTAACTATCTTTGCTGCTCTTCTCTACATTAGTTGAACGGTGTAGAGAAATGTGTGTTTTTCTAACAGAAGTGTGTTTTTGGTTGAGTTTGAAGTCCACACAATTGCCAACACAGCATTTTTATTTAGCACCAGAAATTAGTTCTGCATTGTATAAATCTGCATTGTATAACATGCATTGCAGCGGGTTTGTTTAATTACCATTGGCTGAGAATGTAATGTGGCTAAGGTAAGGAGCATGGGCAGAGCTAAAATGCCCTCTAGTGGATTTGCTTACTGGATCTGCAAATGTTACTCTACGTGGCACGCTTTGTGACTTTAAGGTAGGCTTACTCAGCCCCAGGAAGCAGGCAATGCAAACCACCACTGAAGGCAGGACAAGAAGCAACGGATGGAAACTCATCAAGGAGAGAAGCAAGCTAGAACTAAGGAGAAACTTCCTGACAGTGAGAACAATTAATCAGTGGAACACCGTGCCTCCAGAAGCTGTGGGTGCTCCAACACTGGAAGTTTTTAAGAAGAGATTGGACAGCCATTTGTCTGAAATGGTATAGGGTTTCCTGCCTGAGCAGGGGGTTGGACTAGATGACCTCCAAGGTCCCTTCCAACATTCTTATTCTTATTATTTAGAAAAGTTCAGAGATTTGTCCAGGCAGAGCGTGTGTGTTTTTCTCTTTCTGATTGTGTGTGTGCTGTACTTCATTTCCATCCATGCCACTTTTAAAAAACTTGTTGTTGTTTATTCAGGTAGTCCTCAATTTACAACCAAAATTTCTGGGTTTTGCCTCATCTTTATGACCTTCCTTGCCACAGTTGTGAAGTGAATTGCTGCAGTTGTTAAGTTAGTAACACGGTTGTTAAGTGAATCTGGCTTCCCCATTTGACTTTGCTTGACAGGACGGAAAAGGGGATCGCGTGATCCCAGGGGGACAGTGCCACCGTCATAAATACGAGCCAGTTGCCAAGCATCCGAATTTTGATCATGTGACCCTGGCGATGCTGTTAATGATCGTTAAGTATGAAAAAGTCATAAATCACTTTTTTCAGTGCTGTTATAACGGTCGCTAAACAAACGGTTGTAAGTCAAGGACTACCTCTATATAAATTTGTTAATGAGTAATCAAAACAAATAATAAACTTCCCATAAGTGTCGGGAATAAGGCGGCATATGTCTTTTTAATACAGCAACCACAAAATTGCTGAATCCGGGTTCTAACATTTAACTTACTAATATGTTTTAAAATTTCTTTCTCTTTACTTCATTTTTCTAGCCATTGAAAAAAAGTGCCTCATGTTCTAATATATAAGGCAGGTATGAGTACTTTGAGGAAATCTTGAAGGAGCATTCTGGAAAAAAAAGAGCAGACAGAGGCCTAGTTCAGATTTTTGTGGGCTGCTTTGTGGCTCCGCGGATGGAAGAGAGGTAATTATCACTAAATGTAGAACAAGGATAAGATTTCTGCTTTTTCCCCCCTTATAAAGAATGTAATACAGGTATGATGTCAGAATCCAATTATATTTCATCTTTAATTATCAAACATAGAAACTCCCAATTCTGACTTCTCTGGATTCTGCCATAAGAGGGGAAAAGGGGAGGAGAGCAAAGGGGCTTGAGGGCCCTCACTTCCTCAGCACACGCTCAAAGGACTGATGTGTGTTTATTTTGCTTAAGCTTTAACATATCAAAGAAGAGTAATTGACTTTATGTAGTTATCTGAAGTATCCATCAGACGGAAGAGAAAGGGGATGGAATTGTGATACATGAAACTACACTGTGAATGGGGGGTGATGGGGGGGAATACTGGGGACCCCTTTAAACCCGAATGGGAGAGCTTGAACCCCAAGTCCTGTCTAGCATGCCTGCAACCATTTTCTCTTAATAAAGGATTCCTGTTGGAAGAATTATTCCAAGAGTTCTGTCTTCTTAAGATGCAAAGTGGGGTGGGTCCTTACATTAGACAGGACTTGCAAAATTAATCCACCTGGAAGGAAGACCCTTGCCGGGGGATTTTGCAAAAATTTACCATGTCAGACAATGGAGCAAGAGAGGGGGAAAACTCCCTGGAAAGAGAGCCGCTGACCCAGTTGGAACCTTGCCAGATGTTGGGATCCGAGAGGCCAGATTTCCTCAGGAGAAGAAGTGGTGGAGACACAGGACCACAAGCCTCGCTGTTCGATGGGCGTTGGAAAGGAAAAGTGAGTGGGGAAAGGAATCAAGAAGGTGACCCTGAGACGGGGGACCAAGCAACCAGAAAGGAAGCAGGAGATGGAGAAATCTCTGCACGCAATTGAAGAGGGAGAAAGCTGGGCACCATACTCAGACTGGATGCTAGAGAAAGCTATTGACCTGATGAAGAGAACTCTCAGCTCCCTAAGAGAGGAGAATCCTGAGCCCTACGGCCGCCCCAGCTCCTGGAGCCGCAAAGGGAGAGACACCGAGGGGACCGTGGAACCTGCAACCCTGGGGACATCTACTGATCCAGTAGTCCCCACCCCCTACGGACCACAGATGGCAATCTGGATGGAAGACACTACCATCCACAACGGAGGTACCGATCCATTCCAAGACGTCAACCGTTGGAGGTGACATTCAAAGGGGAGCCAACACGCTTGGGGTTTTTCCTAACCCAAGTCCTCCGCTACATGGAGGAATATGGGCAGGATATTCCCAGCGACAAAGCCCGCATCCGGATCGTGCAATCTGCCCTGGATGGACCAGCTGCGGATTGGGTAGTGAACTTGCATGACTCCAATGCCCCAGAACTCAGTAACTTCAACCGTTTCATGTCCTCTTTGAGAAGACGATTTGAAGACCCCCTGGCTGATCGCAAAGCCCGTGAAAGACTAACAACGATGAGGCAGGGCCAACGCCCAGTGGCTGAGTTATACACAAGAATTCCGGGCCATTGCCAGCAAACTGAATTGGCCAGAAGACATCCTCCTTGGCCGTTTCAAAGACGGACTAAACTATGATCTATATGATGCTTGCCTGCCCCGAGGAGACCCACATCGACTTGAGGAATGGTCCGTCTTGGCAGAGGAAGCAGAGATCGACATATTGAAGAGGCATCGCCGAGGAAAACAATGGAGCCGCCCCCCGCCTGAGCTGACACACCAACCGGTGAAATCATCGGATACAGTCAAGAAGCAAATGAGATGTTTCAAGTGCGGAAGAGAAGGGCATCGAGCTGTAGAATGCCGCTCAAAGGCCCCACAGCACAACCCAGACAGATCCCCAATCAACAAACCCGGAAAGTATTCAGCTAAGCCAAAAGAAACGGCCATGAGAATGATGGAAATTGCAGAAACCCCCACCTCTGCTCACCAAAGGGAAAGGACTCCAGCCTACACCACAGGGCCGGTGGATGCCTCAGATGACAGCTCGGAGGGCGAACCCCTGGTAAGTGGATGCATCCCACCCATCTTCAAAACAGTGACTATATTAATCCCCCCATGCCCGTAAGCTGTGAAGGTGAAGCCTAATGACTCTGGCTAGTAACCCGCTGCCAATCATTACCCGAACACTAGTGGGATCTGGGCATCCCATCAGGACTGGAACAACATCTCATTTGGCCAGCTAGTATGGTCCATATGCAGGGGGGGTGCAGCTACCCATAGCCACTTTGCCAATACATCTCTCGCTGGCAACCATGAGGAAGGACTTAACGTTTGTGGGTGCCCCCAGGTATGGAATGCCCAATGATTCTAGGGATGGAATGGTTGAAAAAAAGGAACCCCTGGGTAAATTGGAGGACGACAGAAATCAAATTCCCGAAGGGGGACCCTATGGACTTAAAACCCCAAGGGAGGCTACCAGAATCAAGAATAGAAAAAGCATCCATAGGAGAGGAAAAAAGATTAACAGAAATACCAGAGGAATATAGGGACCTTGCTGAAGTCTTCAGTGAGGAGAGGGCGAATGAGCTTCCCCCCCACCGACCCACAGACTGTACCATTGAATTCAAGCCTGGGGCAAAACTCCCGAAGCCCAGATTATACTCCATGAGCCCAAAGGAGAAGGAGGAAATGGAAAGATTTATAAAAAAAAACCTGGAGAGAGGTTTCATTGAGCCAGCCAAGCCTAAAGTGGCTGCCCCGGTCCTTTTTAGAGAGAAGAAGGATGGCTCCTTACGTTTATGCGTGGATTATAGGGCCCTGAATACAATCAGTGAAAGCAACCTATACCCGCTGCCCCTCATGAAAGACATGCTGTCACACCTATCGAAAGGGAAAATTTTTTCTAAACTAGACTTAAGGGAAGCTTACTATCGAGTGAGAATCAAGGAAGGGGACGAATGGAAGACTGCATTTAACTGCCCCATGGGGTGCTATCAATTCAAAGTCTTGCCATTTGGATTACAAGGGGGCCCTGCAGTCTTTATGCAATTAATCAATGACGTTCTAAGGGAGCACCTGTTTAAGGGGGTCCTTGTTTACTTGGACGACATTCTTATCTTTACCGAAACAAAAGAAGAACACGTCAAACTTGTCAGAGCGGTTTTAAAGAAGCTGCGAGCCGCTCACCTATATGCCAAACTCTCAAAATGCGAATTCCACCAGGAAAGGATAGACTACCTAGGCTATCGCATATCCCCACAGGGCATTGAAATGGACCCAGAGAAGGTCAGAGCAGTATTAGAATGGGCACCACCCCGCACAAGAAAGCAACTACAAAGTTTCCTGGGCTTTGCAAATTTTTACCGCCAATTCATCCCCTCATTTGCACAGATAGCCTTGCCCCTCACTAACTTACTAAAAACGAAGGGAACATCCTCAGTAAAACCTAGCCAGCCACTAAAATGGACAATGGAGTGCCAAGCAGCGTTTGAGAGACTAAAGAGACTTTTTTCTGCCGAACCAGTACTAAGGCACCCAGACATGGACAAACCCTTCATAATACAGGCAGATGCAAGTGATGTGGCAGTGGGGGCTGTGCTATTACAAGAAAATGATGATGCAGTATTGCAACCCTGTGCATATACATCTAAGAAACTCACGGAAACAGAACAGCGCTGGCCCGTATGGGAGAAGGAGGCTTATGGGATACGTTGGGCATTACTCACGTGGCGACAGTTCCTGGAAGGCAACAAAATCCCCTTCCAGGTATGGACTGATCACAAAAATTTAGAAGCCCTGAAAACTCCCAGGAAACTCAATCCCAAACAAGCCCGCTGGTCCCAGCATTTTCACCAATTCCAATTTAAGCTCAAACATTTACCAGGAAGAAAGAACTTCCTGGCAGATGCACTATCTCGCATGCCCCAATATAACAGCGCACGAACCACAGACTCTAGACCAATAATGGCAGAATCACAACTGGCAGCGCCAGTAACCACAAGAACCCAAGCCAAAATAAAACCACAACTGGACAGCCAAACTGGGATTGAATTCAGAAAAAGTTTGGAAACAGATGATTGGTTCCAGAAAAACAAACATGTGTGCACAATGAGAGACGGATTGCCTTGGGTAGGGGAAAAGTTATATATACCAACAACTCAAAGACTAACTTTCATGCAACTTTGCCATGACACAAAATCAGCAGGGCATTTTGGATTTGTAAAAACTTTACACTTAATTAAACGGCAATTTTGGTGGCCATCAATAAAAAAGGACATAGAAAGTTATGTTGCCAGCTGCCCAACCTGTGCATCAGCAAAGAGGTTGCAAGGGAAATCGCCAGGGCTGTTACAACCAGTGGCAAGTCCCTCAGCCCCCTGGAGGGAAATAGCCATGGATTTTATAGTGGAATTGCCTGAAAGCAATGGGAATACTGTTATCTGGACAGTCACGGACCTATTTTCCAAACAGGTGCACTTTATCCCTTGCCAAAAAATTCCCACTGCAAAGGCCTTAGCAAAACTTTTTATCCAGCACATTTACAGATTGCACGGGGCACCCCAACGCATCATCTCTGATAGGGGAGTGCAATTTACGTCTACATTTTGGAAGGAATTTTTATCCCTCTTAGGGACCACTCAGGGACTGACATCTAGCCATCACCCTCAGACAGATGGACAAGCGGAACGCTGCCAGTCGGTACTTGAGCAATATTTGAGATGTTTTTTAAATTTCCAACAGAGTGATTGGACGGACTTACTTCCTTTTGCAGAAGTTGCCTACAATAATGCAGTCCACTCCAGCACAGGCTACACTCCTTTTCAAATAGCCAACGGCCAAAGTTTCAACCCTATGCCAGAGTTAACCCCAAAAGAACCAACGATCCCTTCACTGAAAGAATGGATGGAAAACCTACAAAACACCTGGCCAATAGTCAGAAAATCACTAGATGAAGCTAGGCGGGCATACAAAGCACAAGCCGATAAAAAAAGGGTTGAGCCTACACCATTCATTATAGGAGAAATGGTGTACTTATCTACAAAATACCTAAAGTCCCTACAGCCCTGTAAAAAACTTGGACCAAAATATATAGGACCTTTTCCAATTAAAAGGATCATAAATCCAGTAACAGTAGAATTAGAATTACCCAAAAACCTCAGGCAAATACACCCAATTTTTCATTGCAGCTTGCTGAAAAGAGAGCATCAGTCACCTCTACGGCCAAAAATCCCCCCCCCACCACCTCCAATCATGGTGGAGGGGGAACAACACTTCGAAATAAAAGAGATCCTTGACTCTAGGAGATATCGTGGAACAACTCAGTACCTAGTTGCCTGGAAACACCTCCCTGCCTCACAAAATGAGTGGGTCCATAAACGTCACGTCAGAGCCCCGAAGCTATTGAAGAAGTTTCACACAGAGTATCCTAACAAGCCTAACTAAATTTTTTACTTGTGTTTTCTTTCAGGTGGATCTCTCTTATTGTTAAGAGGGGCCGGATGTCAGAATCCAATTATATTTCATCTTTAATTATCAAACATAGAAACTCCCAATTCTGCCTTCTCTGGATTCTGCCATAAGAGGGAGAAAAGGGGGAGAGCAAAGGGGCTTTATGGCCCTCACTTCCTTCAGCACACTTCAAAGGACTGAATGTGTGTTTATTGTGGCCTCTAAGCTTTAACATATCAAAGAAGAGTAATTGCCTTTCATGTAGTTATCTGAAGTCTCCATCCAGACGGAAGAAGAAAGGGGATGGAATTGTGATACTTGAAACTATCACTGGAAGGGGGGTTGATTGGGTGGGACTACTGGGGAACCCCTTAAAACCTTGAATGGGAGAGCTTGAACCCCAAGTCCTGTCTAGCATGCCTGCAACCATTTTCTCTTAATAAAGGATTCCTGTTGGAAGAATTATTCCAAGAGTTCTGTCTTCTTAAGATGCAAAGTGGGGTGGGTCCTCACAGGTATGTAGTCCTAAACCAGGGGTCTTCAAACTTGGCCCTTTGATGACTTGTGGACTTCAACTCCCAGAATTCCTTAGCCAGGCTGCACACTGGCTGAGGAATTCTGGGTGTTGAAGTCCACAAGTCATCAAAGGGCCAAGTTTGAAGACCCGTTCTAAAGCCAATCTTCTTTCTCTTTTCATTTTCAATGGGTTAGTAAGTTAAATGTTTAGAACCAAGACAATGTTGCTGATAAAATATTAAGCACTTGTGATTATAAAAAAAACATATATATACAGTCTGAGCATCTGTTTTGTGTTGAAGAACCACCACAAAACTGAAGAAGCAAAACGTCTTCAAGGAAAGAAAGTCTAGAGTGGTCTTTTGGCCAAAAAAAAAAAAAAAAAAGCCCCTTCGGGTCCACAACGACAAAAATTTTGGTTTGCGGAAAAACCAGCGGAGCAGGCCCTCTGTTCACAACCCCGATGCCCATCATCCCCAGCCAGACTGTCCCCGATGCCGTGAGATGCGCGGACAGGCCAGAGAAAGAGCGAGGGGGCAATAAAGCGGCCGCAATGGGCCCCTCCACAAACTCCACCTCCCAGAATTCAGTGCGGAAAGACGAGAAGGCATAGAGCGCGAGGGCTAGAACGACCAGGCGAGGAAAGGCGAAGGAGAAAGTTGGAGGAAAACGAGTCGCTTCCGCTTCCGGCCAGCCTCGCTTTGGGCCCTGCGGTGGCGGCCCAGCCTTGTGCCGCCGCCATATTGTCTGTGTGAGGCCGGTGAGGCGGGTGGACGGTCGGGCGCCCGGAGGCTGCTCAGGTAACGGCGAGGCAGGGACGGTCCGAGGGGGGACAGCCGGGCAGGGGAGACCCCCCTGCAATCCCAACGAGCCCCCTTGGGCGGAGGGGCGGCGAGGAAGGGGGTGATGGGCGCTTCCCCCCTCCCTCCCCGCCAGTGTAGCCTCCAGGAAGGGGGGGAGGAGAGCTATGGAGGGAGAAGGGGAGAGGTCCGTGAATGGGGGTGCTGCTCTTGCCACCGCCCCCTCCCCCCATTGAGGCGAGGCTCCTTGGGGGGGGTGGGCCTTTCCTCGCTCCCCTCCCCCATTTCGGTGCTCCTTCCCCAACCTGGCGCCCTCTAGCTGCGCTGTATTCACCCCTCCCCCACCAAAGGGGGGGGCGGTGGGACCCTGACAGGCGGGGCTGGGGAGGGAGGGAAGATTTCCCCCCCCCACAAGGGGGAGAGGGACACAACCTTGTCGCCTAGGAAGTTTGGTTGGGGGGGCATTGTGGGGAGGGGGGACCCAGGACCCCTCCAAACCTCCCCTATATATCTAATGGGGGAGCAGTCACCCCCCCACATAGGGAGGACCCTCAGATTCTGCATTAAGACTCTTCACTACCAAAGACCCCCGTATCAAGACCCCCCATATCTAAAGTAATGGGGGAACAGGCAGAGGGACCCCCTCACCCACATAGGGAGGACCCTCAAATTCTGCATTAACTCCATCACCACCACCAAGGACCCCCCCCCAATATATCTAAACATTGGTGGTAGCATTAGATTCTCCCATGCTATGTAGCATGTGGGGCAGGATCTGATGCTAGTGCTACCACCAATATTTGGATATATGGGGGGCCAGTCTTGGTTGGCGGGGGTTCCTTAGTGGTGGGGAGTCATAGTGCAGAATCTGAAGGTCCTCCCTATGTGGGTGGTGGGGGTCCCCCTGCCTGCACCCCCCATTCATTCATTCATTCTTCTAGGGCTGATCTGGGGTCTCTTCTGCAGCATCTGGATGGAGAGCTGGGAGGGGGAAGGGGGAAAGGAAAGGAAGCTGCAACTCGTTGGCAGTGTGATAGTGGTTGTGCGAATGGGGAGGGTGAAGGAAGGCTGCCTGGGAGGTCTGCAATGCGTCCTCCAAGCCATCTTTTTCAGGGTGTGTGTGTGGGGGGTTATAATTGGGTTTCATCGGAGTGGCTCTTAGCCCCACTTTGGATCTTGGTTTAGGCTGGGCTGGCGGGCCGTCCTGCACGTGTCGTTTGCTGGTGTTCAGGATCTCTCTGCCCTTTGTGCTGTGTTTTGAGGTGTCTTTTTTCCTTCTGTGGTTTCCTGGTAATGGAGCTGAGCGTCTTCAGAAAGAGCGTCTTTGGAAAGAGCACTGGGGCTCCAGGGTCTGGCAGCTAGACATAATTATGGGTAGTTTTAATCATGGATATTGATCTCTGGGTCGTTGCTGGGGAATACAAGCAGTTCTTGCCTTACAACAGTCAATTTAGTGACCCTTCAAAGTTACAGTAGCACTGAAAAAAGTGACTGAGGACCGTTTTCACACTTAATGACTGCCAGGGTCATGTGCTAAAAACCAGCTTGGCAGCTGGTTCGTATTTATGCCGGCTGCAGTGTGACGGTGTCATGTGATCTCCTTTTGTGAACCTTCGGATGAGCAAAATCAATGAGGAAGTCAGATTCACTTAACAACCGTATGACTAACTTAACTGCCGTAATTCATTAACCATTTAAGGTTGTAAAATAGGGCAAAATTTACTTAAACGTTTTCACTTAGCAACAAAAAATTGGGGGCTCGGTTGTGGTCGTAGGCCAAGGACTTCCTTCACTATTTCTGAAGTTGGTTGCTGCTTTTAAGTTTTTTTTGTTTTTCCAGGTTGCCAGGTGAAAAGAGAATATTTGTAGCTGAGGTTTGAACTGCAGGCTCTCTGAGCCCGGTTGTTTCCTTGCAGACATTTCATTACCAAGCTAGGTAACATCATCAGGACTGGAAGGGAGTGGGGTTTGCAGGGAAGAGGAGGAGGACAGTGGCAACTGTGGGATCATTGGTGGTCTCTGAGCTCGGGGCTTTTCTTGCAGACGTTTCATTACCCAAGTAGGTAATGTTATCAATGCTAAAAGGACGTGGGGAGGAAGAGGAGGATTATAGGATCCCTGGTGCGCTCTGAGCTTGGTTGTTTTCTTGCAGATGTTTCATGACCAAACTAGGTAATGTCATCCATGGTAATCTAGTGGTAATCTAGCATTTAGGATGTTACCTATTTGGATAATAAAACATTTATAAGAAAACCAAGCACAGAGAGCGCTAAGGACGCCACAGTTCTGCTCCTCCTCCTCCTCCTCCCCCCTTTAACACTGTTGCAGTTATCTAGTTTGGTAATGAAACGTATAAAAAAAACCAGCCAAGTTCAGAGAGCACCAAGGACCACTGTAGGCCAGTTAAGAAGTAAATAAATAAGTAAAGTAAATAAATAAGTAAAGTAAATAAAAGTAAAGTAAATAAAGACATAAGATGATCCAAGGCCTGGAGGCTAAAACATACAAAGAACGGCTGCAGGACTTGGGTTTGGCTAGTCTAAAGAAAAGAAGAAATGGGGGAGACGTGATAGCAGCGTTCCAGTATTTGAGGGGCTGCCACAAGGAAGAGGGGGTCCAACTATTCTCCAAAGCACCAGAGGGCAAGATGAGAAACAACGGTTGGAAGCTGATCAAAGAGAGAAGCAACCTGGAATTAAGGAGAAACTTCCTGACAGTCAGGACAATTAACCAGTGGAACAGCTTGCCTCCAGACATTGTAGATGCTTCATCAGTGGAGATTTTAAAGAAGAGACTGGACAGTCACCTGTCTGAGACGGTATAGGTTCTCCTGCTTGAGCAGGGGGCTGGACTGGAAGACCTCCAAGGTCCCTTCCAGCTTTATTCCTATTTTCTATTCTATATTAATGGGTGGTGAAGAGGACTAACTGATTGTTATTCCCCTGTCTGTAGCAGGATATTAAAAAAAAAGATCTTGTCATGCCACACCAACATCTTATCTCAAATAGCCGACAGCGGACAGCTGGAAGCTTCTGGGAATCATATTTAAAGCCCACTTCATCATGCTTGTTTAGGAGTGGCTGACATAGAGTAGCACCATCGCTCTTACCAGCTTTGGAATCATTTTGTCTACCTTGTCGTAGCAGTAGAAAATTCTAGACCATCATCTAGGGTGGAAAGATACTCCTTTGTGTCATCCAGATGTTTGTGCGTTTGGGTACTTGAGAAGCTGGTTTGAATGTACTGAGAGTATCTTTACTCCAGCTCTCAGCCAGCAGTCTTCAAGAGCCAGCTAGTCATTACTAAGCAGTTCCTGTGGGTTTTAAAACAGTTAATTAATACTTTGGAAACTCTTTCTTGTATTTAAAACTTGTTGAGGCTTTTCAAACGGGATTGTACCTGTTATGTTATATTATATCCAACTCTTATTATTATGTGACAGGGGTCTTTAAACTTGGCAACTTTAAGACTTGTGGACTTCAGCTCCCAGAATTCTGGGAGTTGAAGTCCATAAGTCTTAAAGTTGCCAAGATTGAAGACCATTTCTATATAATAGAGTTGGAAGGGACCCTGAAGGTCTTCTAGTCCAGCTGTCTGCCTGAGACCTAAATAGTGCCTTCCAACTATTATTATTATTATTATTATTATTATTATTATTATTATTATTATTATTGATCATCGCACAGTCAGTCAGATGTTCAGACTGGATTTGGCATTTTTGTCTACCTATCAAGTCCTTCCCAAGGACCTGGGATAGGCAGATGTGGATGTTTGATGGTATTACAGATATCGTCGCAGGATGGAAGCAGTTCCTAGTAAGGCCGCCTTTTGCAATTGACTAATAGCGAATTTGTCAATGCCAATGGTGTTCAAGTGGTGCTCCAGTTGTTTTGGGATTGCACCCAAGGAGCCTATGACTATTGGTACTACCCTTGCTTGCTTTTGCCACAGTCTTTCTATTTCTATTTGTAGGTCTTTGTATTTTGTGATCTTCTCCAGTTCTTTCTCGTCTATTCTGCTATCTCCAGGCACTGCCACGTCCACTATCCAGACTTTTTTGTCTTTCTTATTGACAATTGTTAAGACCGGGGTGTTATTTTGCAGGTGCTTGTCTGTTTTTTATTATTATTATTATTTTATACAAATAGTCCTTGACTTATGGCTTACAATGAGCCAAACATTCTATTATTAAGCAAGACAGTTGTGAATTTTGCCCCATTTTACGACCTTTCTTGCCATCGTTGTTAAGTGAATCACTGCAGCTGTTAATGGGTTGTTAAGTGAGACTGGCTTCCCTATTGGCTGTGCTTGTCAGAAGGTCACAAAAGGGGATCACATGACCCCAGGACTCTGCGTCCGTCATAAATATGAGTTAGCTGCCAAGCATCCAAGTTTAGGTCATGCGACCATGGGGATAGCTGCAACGGTCGCAAGAGTGAAAAACGGTTGTCAGTCACTTCTGTCCGTGCCTTTGTAACATTGAACGGTCGTTAAACGGGCTGTCGTAAGTCGAGGACCTCGCCTGTAATGAAGCTGGGGTTTTCCTTCCCCTTGCAACGAGAACATCACATCGGCCTCTTATCCTCAATTTACCCCTGTGGGTGCATTTTGTCTGCATTTCCTGAGGTGTTGTGTCCTCCTTAATCATGATGAAAAACAATCCTGGTTGCCAAGAATCACAGTGGAACTTGGGAGAGCCATAACCCACTCTTTTTCTGACAAAAGGGAGTTTTTGCCAAAAAATATTGGTGTCACCTGTTCAGACATTGTGTAGTTCTTCTTCCTAGGCCAGGGGTAGGCAACCTTGGCTCTTTTATGACTCGTGGACTTCAATTCCCAGAATTCCTGAGCCAGCCATGCTGAGGGGAAAGAGAGAGGTTTCCAAGCTGAGCTATTCTGGCTCAGGAATTCTGGGAGTTGAAGTCCACCAGTCATAAAAGAGCCAAGGTTGCCTATCCCCGATCTAGGAGGCTCACTGCTTAGAACAGGAGGACTTAGGCCAGGGGTAGGCAACGTTGGCCCTTTTATGACTGGTGGACTTCAACTCCCAGAATTCCTGAGCCAGCCTGGCTCAGCTTGGAAACCTCTCCCTTTCCCCTCAGCATGACTGGCTCAGGAATTCTGGGAGTTGAAGTCCACAAGTCATAAAAGAGCCAAGGCTGCCTACCCCTGCCCAAACGCCTGAATTTTGATCATGTGACCGTGAGGAAAAAATATTCAAATATTTAAACCAGGGCTCTTCAAACTTGGCCCTTTTATGACTCGTCGACTTCAACTCCCAGAATTCCTGAGCCATCATGGCTCAACTTGGAAACCTCTCCCTTTCCCCTCAGCATGGCTGGCTCAGGAATTCTGGGAGTTGAAGTCATAAAAGAGCCAAGGCTGCCTTCCCCTTGTCCTAGGCTTTTGGAAGGATATGTAGAACGTGTCTGTATATTTATTGGATATATTCAGCTGTACAGTAGAGAAAACACTGGTAAATATCACTGGTCCTCGACCTACAACAGTTGAGCCCAAAATCTGTATGGCTAAGCGAAACACTTGCAAAGTGAATTTTACTCCATGTTATGACCTTTTCTGGTCAGGGTTGTTAAGGGGATCCTTGAAATTGTTAGTAATACGGACATTAAGTGAATCCAACTTCCCCATTGGCTTGGCTTGTCAGAAGGTCACAAAAGAGGGACACTGAAATTGTCGTAAATACGAGTCAGTTTGCCGGGCATCTGACTTTCGAGCGCGTGACCATGGGGATGCTGCAACAGTCGTTAAGTGTGAAAAACAGTCATAAGCCCCTTTTTTTCAGTGCTGTTGTAACTTTGAATGGTCACTAAATGAACTGTTGTAAGTTGAGGACTACCTGTAGAGGTAATATTCGTCTTACAACCATAATTGAGCCCCAGCAGGTACCATCTGTGCTATATATTGTTTTTCTTGCCTAAATGTCAAACTTTAATTTTCCCAGCATTGAGTTTTGTTTTGTTTTGTTAGATAGGGCCCAGTACAGGTCGTCCTCAACTTATAATCACAATTGAGTCTGATATATTCTGTTGCTAAGCGAGACAGTTGTTAAGGGAACTCTGCCCCCTTTTATGGCCTTTCTTCACACGGTTGTTAAGTGAATCTGGCTTCCCCCACTGACTTGGCTTGCCGGAAAGGGGATCCCATGACCCTGGGATGCTGCGTCCGTCATAAGTATGAGTCAATTGCCAAGCGTCTGAATTTTGACCACATGAGCATGGGGATGCTGGAAAGGTTAAGTGTGAAAAATGGTCCTAAGTCACTTTTTTCATGGCTGTTGTAACTTTGTCCAGTCACTAAATGAACTGCTGTAAGTCGACTTCTTGTATGAGGAAGGGCCGTATGTTTTGTGCCGCTTAGGGAGATCTCTGAGATGGGAGATTATAGAGTCACAGAAATCTTACCTTTGTTCTACATTTAGTGATAATTACCCTCTCTTCCAGCTGTGGAGCCACAAAGCAGCCCACAAAAATCTGAATTAGGCCTCTGTCTATTCTTTTTTTTCCAGAATGTTCCTTCAAGATTTCCTCAAAATACTCAATACCTGCCTTATATATTCTATAGCAGGGGTCTTCAAACTTGGCCCTTTTATGACTGGTAGACTTCAACTCCCAGAATTCCTCAGTCAGCATGCTGGCTGAGGAATTCTGGGAGTTGAAGTCCACCAGTCATAAAAGAGCCAAGTTTGAAGACCCCTGTTGTAGTAGGAAAAGCAAAATCACTGGCCTTTTTTATTATTAAGCAGGTACAGGTAGTCCTCGACTTATGAACACAATCGAGCCCAAGATTTCTGTTACTGAGCGAGACAGATTTTAAGTGACTTTTGCCCCATTTTATGATTCTTTATTGCGACTGTCGTTAAGTGAATTCCTGCAGTTCTTAAGTTAGTAACACAGTGATTGAGGGAAGCTGGCCTCCCCCGTTGACTTTGCAAAAGGTGATCACATGACCCCAGGACACCACAACCGTCATAAGTACAAGTCAGTGGCCAAGTATCTGAATTTTGATCACATGACCATGGGGATACTGTGATGGTCATAGGTGTGAAAAAGCGGTCATCGGTCACTTTTTTCCCGGGGCCATTGTAACTTCGAGCGGTCACTAACTGAACCGTTGTAAATTGAGGACTTCCTGTAATGGAACAAGGGGGCCCTCCTACTTTTTACACAGTTTTGTCTTCTCAAATTCTCTTTTTTTCTCCCTCCTGGATTAAATGGAACGTAGATAATTCTTCACTGATTTTTCTTTACTCTTTTTTTTTAAAATAATGTTTTATTAATTTTCCAATTTTACATTTGAGTATTTAAAAAAGCAATGTGGTGACTGGGTTAATCAATAGTTCAATAACAAAATCTTTAGTGCAAATCTCAGGTTACAACATCAAATATTTCTTCTCTTTTTCCCTTAACATTTACTGTCTCGTATTCAAGCCAGTACATTTCTAATTATATCAACTCAATAAAAACATTATTATTACATTTATCAATAAATGTTTAGCTTGTACATATCTTCATTACATTCAATCTTCATAAACAATCCATATCCTGTTATTAATTTTTGCATAATTTTTAATTTCTCATCAATATTCCAATTTAACCTTTGATATCCATAATTTTCAGACTTTGAGTAACCAAGATTTCCCTTATGTCACTTCATTACAAACTATAATATCCCAAATACACATTTTATCTATTTAAATATAATATAATCTTGTTCTATTTCCTAAAAGTTATCTATTTCCCACCGTATTAAATCATCTACTTAATAATACAACGTCCCCTTTAATAAATCAAAACCATTATATATATATATATATATATATATATATATATATATATATATATATATATATATATATATTTTGCCTGGGTTTTCTTTATTCTTAATACAGTAATGTGATTTTTATTTTTATTTTTTACTGATTTATTCCTGCCTGTATCTAGGATTGATGTAAACTAAACAATTATGATTTGCTTCGTAAACAATAGTTTGAAAATCTCGGTTAACATTATACATATATATATATATATGAATACAGTCACTGCTTTTGTCTGCATCTGTTCTGTTCCGGAATATTTTAGAGTAGAAGCATATCTAACATTCCTCCCCAATCCCTTCTGAAAGAGATGGCAATATTAAGTCTTGCCGGCATCTGACATCTGCTTTTCAAAGGGGAAACAAAAGTGATGTGGGGTTACATCTGAGTTGTCCATATATAATACAGGTGCAGATTAGAATCCAGGTCCTATTAATATCCTGAATGAACATTCACTAAGTAGAAAAATACACTGTTTGCCTCACACTGTTATGAATCACAAGCATTTGAAGGCCTTGCATGTTTACAGGTCAGTTCAGATCAGGTATGATTAATTATACTGATGAATGTTTACACCTTTGTAAAATTTTACCTCATTTGTGATTTACAAACTAATCCAGGGGTAGGCAACCTTGGCTCTTTTATGACTGGTGGACTTCAACTCCCAGAATTCCTGAGCCAGCCACGCTGAGGGGAAAGGGAGAGGTTTCCAAACTGAGCCATGCTGGCTCAGGAATTCTGGGAGTTGAAGTCCACCAGTCATGAGGGGGCCATAGTTGCCCCATGCTGGCTCAGGAATTCTGGGAGTTGAAGTCCACAAGTCATAAAAGAGCCAAGGTTGCCTACCCCTGCCCAAATGCCTGAATTTTGATCACGGGACCATGAGAAAAAAATATTTAAATATTTAAACCAGGGGTCTTCAGACATGGCCCTTTTATGACTGGTGGACTTCAACTCCCAGAATTCCTGAGCCAGCATGGCTCAGCTTGGCAACCTCTCCCTTTCCCCTTAATGTGCTTGGCTGAGGAATTCTGGGAGTTGAAGTCTACGAGTCATAAAAGAGCCGAGGTTGCCTACCCCTGAACTAGACCAAGAGTCTCCAAAGGTGGCAACTTTAAGACTTGTGGACTTCAACTCCCAGAATTCCCCAGCCAGGCTATGGCTGGCTGAAGAATTCTGGGAGTTGAAGTCCACAAATCTTAAAATTGCCAAGTTTGGAGATCCTCGAACTACACCAATCCATCCCATCCCGTTCAGCCAGGGAAAGGACATGGTAGATCCTATCCATTAAAGAAATCTGACTGGCAGGATCCAGAAAGAGACTCTGCTCTGCTCTTGCCCCTGCCCTGTGGAATATTCTGCCTCCCCAGGTGAGGGGTCCCCCAGCCTTTCCAGCTTGGTGGTGCGAGGGGGGGGGGCAAGTGAGCGGTGAGCACACACGCTCCGCTCCAACTCTGTGAGCAGTGGGCACGCACGGCCTCATACACCTGGAGAGAATGCTTGTGCTCGTGCACAAAGCTCCGCTCACAAGCGGAGGGCGCTTGTGCTTCCACATGAAGTTCCACGTGCGTGACCACTCCACCCATGAATGGAGCTTTGTGCGTGAGCAGAAGGTGCTTGCGCTCGCGCACAAAGCTGGACTCGTGCGAGGGGAGGGCGTTTGTGCTTCCACGCAAAGATGCACTTGTGTGAGGGCACCTGTGCTTCCATGCAAAGTTCCACTCATGCGAGCCCTGTCTTACCCCACAGTGTCCCTCTGTGAGAGAGATGGGCGGTTTAAAAACCTGACAGTCAGAGGTAGGTAGGTAGGTAGGTAGATATATAGATAGATGGATGGATGATAGGTAGGTAGATAGACAGATAGATAGATAGATAGATGATAGGTAGGTAGGTAGATAGATAGATAGATAGATAGATAGATAGATAGATAGATAGAATATGTGATTAGATAGACAGAGATGTAAATAGATGGATAGATAGATAGATAGATAGATAGATAGATAGATAGATAGATAGATAGATAGATAGATAGATAGATAGATAGATAGATAGATGTAGGTAGGTAGGTAGGTAGGTAGGTAGGTAGATAGGTGGATAGATAGATAGATGATAGATAGATAGAGATAGATGTAGGCAGGTAGGTAGATAGAGATAGATAGATGGATGGATGTACGTAGGTAAGTAGGTAGGTAGGTAGATAGGTGGATAGATAGAATATGTGATTAGACAGACAGATCAATAGGTGTAGATAGATTGATTGATTCCAGAAACTTTCAGACTGTCAGACAAATACCGAGAACTGTGATCTTTTTGTCGGCCTATTTTCAAAGTAACCACAATCTTAATCTGTGCATCCAAGCAAAGGAAAGGGTGAATAGCAGCTATTCAGCTTCTTACCTTACCCGTGCAGAAGGTTAGATCCCAAGCTGTTCCCATTTTGTTCCTGTTGGAATGCCTACAGGGGTCAACAGCCACAAATTGGGCCCAACATTTTTGTTGCGAAACAGTTGAATTTTACAACCTTTCCTGGCCCCCGCTGTTAAGTGAATCGCTGCGGTGGTTAAGATAGGGACATGGTTGTTAAGTGAATCTGACTTCCCCGTTCATCTTTGCTCGCCAGAACGTCGTAAAAGGGGATCGCATGACACCCCTTCCCGGGACACTGCAACCATCATAAATATGAGTCAGTGGCCAGGCATCTGAAGTTGAATCACGTGACCAGCGGGGCTGCTGCAGTGATTGTTAAGAGTGGAAAAACAGTCATAAGTCACCGTTGTAACTTGGAATGATCACTAAACGAACCGTCATAAGTCGAGGACAGACTTTGGCCCTGGACCTCGCTAGGCGTGCCTGAATTATTTGTCGCCGCTGATCGTAAAAGTTGTGAAAAAAATAAAATAGGACGAGTGTGAAAATCCCTGGGAGATGAGTCAAGATATTTTTGCATCTTTTTGTAAGATTTTTTTTTTTTTTTTGCAGTTCGTACCAGGCAGAGAGGTGGAGAGAGATGATGCAGCACATTCCTTGCAAGCCCTCATTATAGTGCAAATTCAGACAACTTGCTCAGGCAGGCAGAAGGAGAGTTTCTCATTTATTTTATTTTATTTTATTTTATTTTGGAACCCTGCTTTATATTTAGTTGGTTTTCTCGCCTCTTCCGTTCGGAAGGTAGGAGGTGATATATCAAGTGTCAGATAAATTGGATGTAGGAATAGGGCTCTACTTTTATTGAGTCTCTGCGTGGCAGAAGAGAAGGACGTTAATATTTTTCAATAGTCCACCTTTCCCTTTTTAGGGAAATCTAGGTCTTCATAATCATAATAATAAAGTTGGAAGGGACCTTAGAGGTCATCTAGTCCAACCCCCTGCTCAGGCAGGAAAACCTATACCATTTCAGACAAGTGGCTGTCCAGTCTCTTCTTAAAAATTTCCAGTGTTGGAGCATTCACCGCTTCTGGAGGCAGGTTGTTCCACTGGTTAATTGTTCTCACTGTCAGGAAGTTTCTCCTTAGTTCCAGGTTGCTTCTCTCCTTGATGAGTTTCCATCCGTTGCTTCTTCTCCTGCCTTCTGGGGCTTTGGAAAATAGCTTGACTCCCTCTTCTTTGGGGCAGCCCCTGAGATACTGGAAGACTGCTATCATGCCCCCCCTCGTCCTTCTCTTTATTAAACTAGACATACCCAATTCCAGCGGCCGTTCCTTACATGCTTCAACCTCCAGTCCCCTGATCATCTTTCTTGCTCTTCTCTGTACTCTTTCTAGAGTGGATAACTAGAGATGAAATATACGTAATTGGATTCTGACAGAAATATAGAATAGAATAGAAATATAGAATAGGAGAGAAATATAGAATAGAACAGAAATATAGAATAGAATAGAAATATAGGAGAGAAATATAGAATAGAAATATAGAATAGAAATATAGGAGAGAATAGAAATATAGGAGAGAAATATAGAATAGGAGAGAAATATAGAATAGAAATATAGAATAGGAGAGAAATATAGAATAGAATAGAAATATAGAATAGAATAGAAATATAGAATAGAATAGAAATATATGTAGAATCCACCAATGGGTTAACTCTGCCTTCCTGCCCATTAGCCAAATTTGTCACGCCCTTCCTTGGGTGGCCACTCCCCATTCTTTAACTCGGTTTTGGCCCAGACGGACGTGATAAAATTGGCTCCCGGTCTAAGGCAGGTAGTAGATATTAATTCCTTGGTGGATTCTCTCTATATTCTCCATTCACAGCCTTTTTCAACAGCGCTGGGATCAGCGCTGGATGAAATAGGCTGTAAAAAGACAAGGAAGGGTTTTGTTTTTTCCCTCTTTCCTCACTCCTATGCAAATCTGAGGCTCCTTCGTGGCTTTATTCAAGATAAAGCGAGGGAAAACAAACTGCCTGCGCAGCGCTTAAGCAGCGGATCGGCTCCTTCCCGGGGCTTTCCCCCCCTTTGTTTTAGCGGCTAGGAGTCCTGCCGGCTGCCCTTTGCAGCGCCTAGCTATCTGAAAGGGGGGAGGGAGTGATCTAGCGGCAGCGCCTTCGGATTGGGAGGTTTTTTTTTTTTCCGGCGAGATCGCTGGATTAAACGGAGCGATCGTTTTTCCCTTGTGCCTCCCTGCTGGCTCCGCCCGCCATTTTGGAAAGCGGAGCACGCCGCGGCGACCGGAAGCGGCCTGTTTCTTCTTCCGATTTACATTTCCCGCCACTGGAGCTGCGGCCGGGCAAGCACCGCCCACTCTTCCTGTCCAGAGACTTGCTCCGGTTGCCATTTTTTCCCCCCCTTTTCAAATCAAACCGTCTCCACAGCCCCTCCCATCCTCAGCGCAGTGGTTCACGGGATTGATTCAATCCTTGGCAGTTTTGAGTCAATTGATTGATTAAATAATAATTGATTCAATCCTTTGCCTTCATCCTTCCCCCACCAGCAGGGAAGAGCTGCAGGAAAGCTCCCTTCTCCCCTTAACACACATCCTTTCTTTTCCACTCCTCTCTCCCTATTCTCTTTAACAGTAAATAATAAACCCAGAACAGATATTAATAGACATTGACATTACAGAATAGCAATTAATAGCAATTAATAATAAAATAATTAACAATTAATAACAAAGACTACTAATAGATACATAAATACAATCTACTCCATCTCACAATCCATTCCCAGAAACGCCTACCAACCAATCTGGTGCAAACTGTTCACCTGACCACATTAAGCATACCTGCAGTCTACAGCGAGCAGCATTGCCACAACAGTAGGCAGACCGGACAACCTCTGACCACTGGTCCAGTGGTCAGAAGAGCAAGACGACCACTCCCTGTTGCACCTGTTCAGCCTCTCTCGCCAACTGATCCCCGGCCAGACCTCCCTCTCGTTGCCACTGAGAAAGCTCCATCCAGGATGGAGGAGTCCACGTTGTCTCAACCCAAGAACACCGCCTCCCTTCCCACCAGCCACAAAAGACAGAAATCCTCCAAGCAGGAGGCGGCAGGCAGGATCAAAGCCAAAGCTAAGTCCGTTTCTGGAGGGAAACCTTCCAAGTTGGAGGAGAAACTGGCTAAGAGAAGGCACCAAGCTCTGGAGAGGGAATTCTCCAGAGCGCAAAAGCGGGCCAGGATAAAGGCGGAGCAAGTGGAGGAGGCGCCTTTTGATCTTCCCTTGGGACCCTCTACTCAAGGGGCGTGGTTTCCGGAAAGGTCAATCCAGAACCCTAAAGAGGAACGGCCCCAGGCAGCCACCCCTGAAGCCACCTTCACCCCCACAGCGGCAGGGCTGAGGAGGACGGAGACCAAAGGTGTCCCCTCCAAGGACTGGTTCCAATCCATAACCAAGCAGGCTTTCGACAGACTGCTGGCTGCTACGGTCAACCAGGGGTCGAGATCCAAACCCGTGACCGCCATGACGCCATCCTTTTCCCCACAAGGGGAAACCGGACACTGGGAACCCGCCTCTCTACCACGGTCCTTTATAAGGAGGGATTCCTCTCGTAAGGTTAAGCAACAGCAATTGTTATTGTCGGAGGACGAAGACCCTACCCCAGATCCACCCCGCTTCAGTGGGCTATTCAACCCTTCCTTCTACCTTCCGCTGCTCCGCAAAGCTAGTGACACGGCCAACGTTGGACCGGACCATACCCCACAGCTAGACCCACCGTCCAGGATAAACCGATTGTTTTGCAAACCAGTCGTGGTCCAGCACCACGTTCCCTACCCGACTCTCTTTCAGAATGAGATTAAGGAACAATGGTCAGCACCGGGCACCTTTCCCCCCCTAAGGAGAACAGTCAAGAAACTGTTGAGCACAGCGCCACAACAGTCAGAGGACCTTGAGGTGCCAAAGGTGGACGAACCCTTAGGGTTTCTTTTCTCCCCGATCCCAGCGTCGGGGGACATGGCGGAGGTCCTACAGTCCGATGACAAGAGATGGGAAATTGCCTTCCGCAGGACCCACCAGGCAGCGGCGTGGGCTGTAAAAGCCGCCACTTGTGCATCCTTCTTTGCACGCGCCTCCTTATCTTGGATTTGCCAGATGCAAAGTAGAATTCCCCAGCAGGAAGTACAGACGCAACAAGACCTGAGCACGCTGGCCGCTGCATCAGAATATGTTTCTGATGCCACACTACACGCGGCCCGGTTCTCATCCAGAGCCTTAGCATCCAACGTCTCAGCACGTAGGATGCTATGGCTCAAACACTGGCAAGTCGACCCAAAGGTCAAGTGGCACTTAGCCTCGGCCCCGTACCAGGGTGGGCAGCTGTTTGGAGAAGCTTTGAACCCTTACTTGACCGAAAACAAGTACAAACGTAAGGTACTGGTCCATTCCACGGGCACGGGTTTTTCTCAACCACCCTGGGCCCCCACACCTAGGCAGGACCGTCAACCAGACAGGTCTGGATTCAGAACCAGGTACCAGGGCCAGAGCCAACGGCCCTTTTGGGAGGGGGGACACCCCTACAGAAGGTTCAAGTGACTCTCAACCCCCCCACCCCCACCCATAGGTGGCAGACTGGCGCTATTCTCCCGCCAGTGGGAAGCCACCACCATGGACTCCTGGGTCTGCCAAACCATCTGCTACGGTTTGTCTCTAGAGTTCATATCCAGTCCCCCAGAACACTTCATCTCTTGCCCCCAAGCCAGAAACCCCGCCAAAAGCAATCTCATGCGGGAGGCCATCCGGCATCTCCTAGAGATAAAGGCCATAGAACAGGTTCTGGTCGGAGACCGGGGGTGGGGGTTCTACTCCATCCTCTTCGTGGTTCCGAAGACCTCGGGGGGGGGGGTTGGAGGGCAATCCTGGACCTCAGGCCTGAACCATCGCATTGCCTACCGAAGATTCAAAATCTTAGAATATTTGCTCAATGCCCTAGTCAAGGGCCTTGTCCCCAATACCATCTGCAGACAGGTCGCGGCACTATCCACCTTACTTACATGTGCAAACTCAGCTCCCTTGGCACAACACCCCAGAATCCGTGCTTTCCTTAAGGGAGCCACCAACACAAAGCCACCCGTAGTCCACAGGTATCCCACCTGGGAATTGCCACGAGTCCTCCGGGTCCTCACCAAGGCACCGTTCGAACCCATCAAGCCGTGTACCCTGAGGGACTTGTCTCTCAAGGTTGTTTTCCTGGTCGCGGTCACCACGGCCAGGCGCATATCGGAACTCGCGGCACTGTCGGTCAGGGGGAACCTCCGCTCCTTCCAGCAAAACCGTGTGATCCTTTTGCTTGGACCCAACCTTCGTTCCCAAGGTCAACACCACGTTCTATAGGGCCCAAGAAATAATCCTATCGGATTTCTGCCCCAATCCGGCCCATGCCTTGGAACGACAGTGGCACGCACTGTACGTTCGCAGGGCACTGCGATATTATATCAAGCGAACGGCGCCCTTCCGCAAGTCGGAGGCCCTATTCGTCTCATTTCATCATACCTCTAAGGGGCAGAAGGTAATCTGCTTCTACTATAGGCAGGTGGATCAGGACCTGCATTGTGGAAGCATATCAATCCCTGTCTCTACCAACACCAGGGCAGATCACAGCACACTCCACTCGTAGTGCTGCGACCTCTGTGGTGTGGGCCACACAGGCCTCTATCGAGGAGGTCTGCAGGGCGGCGACATGGTCCTCGCCCTCTCCATTCATCTGACTCTACAAGATAGACCGCTTCGCGTCCGCGGACGCTTCCTTTGGAAGGGGGGGGGTTCTCCAAGAGGTAATCATGGGGGACGTAACAGCGGCCTCTCCGGTTCCTCTCCCATTGGGACAGTAAGCTTTTGGTTTGTCCCATTGGTGGATTCTACATCTCCTGTGCTGGAGAAGGGGCGTTGTCTTACCTGAACGCCTTTTCTCAGCACAGAGATGTAGAATCCACTCCCACCCTTAAGAATAACTAGTTCATATTAGGAAACCGGGAGCCAACACGTTCAACTCCAGTCAGCTTCACCCTCGTCAAAAGAATGGGGAGTGTTCACCGAAGGAAGGGCGTGACAAATTTGGCTGACTGGGTCTAATGGGCAGGAAGGCAGAGTTAACCCATTGGATGGATTCTACATCTCCGTGCGGAGAAAAGGCATTCAGGTAAGACAACGCCCCTTCTTAAAATTAGACTATCTAGCCTAGAATAGAATTAACAGATTGTAGAATAGAATAGAATAGAATAGAATAGAAATATAGAATAAGAGTAGAGTAAGAGTAGAATAGAAATAGAAAAGAATAGAGGTGTCAAACTCAATTTCATTGAGGGCTGCATCAGCATTGCAGTTGCCCTTGGGGGCCGGGTGGGTGTGGCCTACTGGGTGGGCATGGATGGAGTGGGTGTGGCCTACTGGGTGGGCACATGTCAAGGGTGCCTACTGGGGTGCGTCAAGGGTGCCTATTGAGTGGGCCTGGGCAGGAGTGATACAGATCTGAGGGTCTCTGGCACAAGGGGATGGGACCAGGGCAAGCGCCAAGGCATGTTCTACTGGAAGAGCCTGCTGAAACCCCTCCCCCAGAGCCCATCAAGCCAGATATGTGAAGTAGGTGAGGGCCATTTCTGGCCACTTCCAGGCAATGGTCCATTTCTTCATTCCTCACAAAGGGGGACCCCTCCCCAGCATGCACCCAGGGGGCGGGGCCGACGCGGCAGGGGCCGGTTCCTCGCTGTTTCCAGACGGCCTTGTGGAGCTAAGACTGAATGCGTTTCAGCATAGATGGCCACCACAAAATTGTACATTGGCTCCCGGCCGGCCTGGGCCAGGGCCAAAGCAGCGGGGGCCGTTCCCTCACTGTTTCCAGGATGGCTTCGTGGGCCACATGAAACCACTTTGCGGGCCACATCCGGCCCCCGGGCCTTGTGTTTGACATGTCTGGAATAGAATAAGAGTAGAATAGAATAGAATAGAATAGAATAGAATAGAATAGAAAATAGACTAGAATAGAAAATAGAAAATAGAACAGAATGGAATGGAATGAGATTTCGTTGCACACCGCTCTCAAAAGGGTCACCACCTCCAATATACACTGCATAAATAAAATAACCACAACAACAGCCTTTTGTACAAATCTAGGCATTTGTGTTGGAGTGAGAGAGATACTTTATGCCCTTCATTAGAACTGCTTTTAAATGTTAAAACTCTTCCGCCATGGTGTGGAATATTCCCTGTTTCTCAGAGGTCTATTATTTGGAAGAAAAATAGGAAAAGACCAGGATGGCAAAAAAAAAAAAAAAAGAGGGAAATAGAGAATGACAATCAAAGAAACGTGCAGCGACGGCAGAAATATGTAGCCTGTGTTGGTTCCACGGTATATTTCTCATAAAAGGCCTCGAGGCAAATGCAGCTTTCCGCTTTTCATTTCTCCAAATATTGATAAGAATTTCTCGGTAGGTCCTGACCCAGAAATGGGAAGGTGAGCATATACAGGCAGTTCTCAACTTACGACCGTAATTGAGTGTGCAGTTATAGTCGTGAATTGGGACATCATACGGCCCTGCCTGATTTTACGGCCTTTTTAATCCTGAATGTTAAGGGATTGCTGCAATCACTAAGGAAACCCATTGCCTGTTGTCTGGTGTGTTGTTTTTATGTTGTTGTTGAAAATCAGAAGTACATTTCAATTTCTGGAAAAAAAAATGTTATAATAGTGAATATCTGTAGCTCGGGTGAATTGTAAGCTTGGAGCCCGGAGGGCAAAGAAAGCTTCATCCTCAAAATGTTATATATTATGGTCATGTGACTTTGGGACACCGCAAATGGCCATCAGTAGGAGGCCTGTCCGTCAGAACTTCGACTCTCGGTCTTTCTTGGGATCTGTTGTAAGTTCAAATGGTCAGTAAGCAACCAGTTGTAAGTTAAAGACTACCTATATAATAACAGAGCTTTTTCAGATTTTGGGTGTGATTTATAGGAGTAACATTTAAATTCTTGTGCAAATTTTAGTCTCTCACAAATATCTGTTTCTAGGGCAGTGGTTCTCAACCTTTTTAATGCCGCAACCCCCCAACCGGTCGTAAGTCGAGGACTACTCGACTGGTGCAGCACCGTTTGCAGAATGGGACTTTTGGCGGGCTCAGCAGGGCAGAGACAGCCTGGACAATTCCTATTGGCTTTGGAAAGCCAATAGAATTAGAGTCTATTCAAGAGAGTCTATTCTATTGGCTTTCAAAAGCCAATAGAATAAAAGGGAGTAGCAAAGCTAAGGAAAAGGGGAAAAAATGGCAGACTGCGTTGTTTGGCGACCCCCGTGAAATGGTCGTTCGAACTCAAATGGGGTCCCGACCCACAGGTTGAGAACCATTGTTCTAGGGAATGATCTTCTGCGTGAGACCAACCAACTTCTTGCCTTCTCAATATGTTTGCCTGAAATGGGACAGGGTTTCCTGCCTGAGCAGGGGGTTGGACTAGAAAACCTCCAAGGTCCCTCCCAACTGCTCCTCTTCCTCCTCCTCCTCCTCCTCATCATCATTATATTATTTGATTTGTCAACTGAATTAATGATACAATTACAAAAATATTCTGCTACTAGTGCAGTTCTGGACATGACTATTCAGAAATAAGCCCCATTGTAATCTTTGGAATTTACTTCTACTTTGATTTTTAGAATTGCAATCTCTACGTGAAGTAGTTTATGGTCCAACACTTGTCTGAAATGGCCTAGGGTCTCCTGCTTGAGTAGGGGGTTGGAGTAGAAGACCTCCAAGGTCCCTTTCCAACTCTGTTATTCTGCTTTCCTTCCTTCCTTCCTTCCTTCCTTCCTTCCTTCCTTCCTTCCTTCCTTCCTTCCTTCCTTCCTTCCTTCCTTCCTTCCTTCCTTCTCCCTTTGTTTTTCCTCTCTTCCCCCTCCTTCTGTCCTTCCTTCCTTCCTTCCTTCCTTCCTTCCTTCCTTCTCCCATCTTTCCCTCTGTCTTTCCTTCCTTCTTTCTTTTCTTCCTTCCTTCCCCCTCCTTCCTTCCTTCCTTCCTTCCTTCCTTCCTTCCTTCCTTCCTTCCTTCCTTTCTTCTCCCTCTTTCCTTCTTTCCTTCCTTCCCCCTCCTTCTGTCCTTCCTTCCTTCCTCCCTTCCTCTTTCTGTCCTTCCTTCCTTCCTTCTCCCTCTGTCTTTCCTTCTTTCCTTCCTTCCTTCCCCATCCTTCTATCCTTCCTTCTCCCTCTGTCTTTCCTTCCTTCCTTCCTCCTCCTTCTGTCATTCCTTCCTTCCCCCTCCTGTCCTTCCTTCTCCCTCTCTTTCCTTCCTTCCTCCCTTCCTCCCTTCCTTCCTTCCTTCCTTCCTTCCTTCCTTCCTTCCTTCCTTCCTTCCTTCCTTCCTTCCTTCCTTCCTTCCTTCTCCCTGTCTTTCCTTCTTTCCTTCCTTCCCCCTCCTTCTGTCCTTTTTCTGTCCTTCCTTCCTTCCTTCTCCCTCTCTTTCCTTCCTTCCTTCCTTCCCTCCCTCCTTCCTTCCTTCCTCCCTTCCTCCTCCTTCTGTCCTTCCTTCCTTCTCCCTCTGTCTTTCCTTCCTTCCCCCTCCTTCCTTCCTTCTCCCTCTGTCTTTCCTTCCTTCCTCCCTCCCTCTGTCTTTCCTTCCATCCATCCATCCATCCATCCATCCATCCATCCATCCTTCTCTCTCTCTTTCCTTCCCCTTCTTTCTGTCCTTCCTTCCTTCCTTCCTTCCTTCCTTCCTTCCTTCCTTCCCTCCCTCCCTCCCTCCCTCCCTCCCTCCCTCCCTCCCTCCTTCCTTCTTCCCACTGGAGGTTTTCAAGAAGAGATTGAACAACCATTTGTCTGAAATGGCATAGGTCTCCTGCTTGAGCAGGGGGCTGGACTAGAAGACCTCCAAGGTCCCTTCCAACTCTGTGATTCTAATTTCTAATACGTCTTCATCTGTTTTGTGGGGGTACAGGCATCCTCAACTTGCAACCATTTGTTTAGCGGCCATTTGAAGTTACAACGGCACTAAAAAAAGTGACTTATGACTGGGTGTTTTTTTTTTTTTTTACACTGACGACCGTTGCAGCATTCCCACAGTCACGTGATCAACTGCCTTGGCAACTGGCTCATATTTACGACAGGGTGCAGTCTCCCGGGGTGACGTGACCCCCTTTTTGCGACCTTTGGACCAGCAAAGTCGAGAGCTGTGTGGGCAACCTGACCCCTGCTGTGATTCCCTTAATAGTGGCAACAAGAAAGGTCGTAATACGGGACAGAACCCACTTGACTTGCTTAGCGCCATAAATGTGGGGCTCAGTTGCGGCCATTTGACAGGACTTCCTGTAAACGTTAGGCCTAATCCATCCTTGATTTTAGCAGCTGTCGCTTGAGGCAGTGGTCCCCAGCCTTAGGGCTGTGGCCCCCTCCAGGTCCTGAGCCATTTGGAACCGGGCTGTGGAAGCGGCGGGCGAGTGCGCATGTGCGCCTCCCCACTTTGTGAACAGCGGGCGAGCGCCTGTGTCTGTGCTCCAATTGTGTGAATGGCAGGTGCGATTGTCCGTTTAGGCTGGGCTGGTCAGGGGAGAGGAGGGTGTGCTGGATGGCCAGGCAGAAGCAGCCAAAACATTGGCAAACCTGGCCACTATAAGTAAGACTGGTGGACTTCAACTCCCAGAATTCCCCATTGAGAAATTATTGGAGTCGGAGTCCACCCCTCTTAAAGCATGCTGGCTGGGGAATTCTGGGAGTTGAAGTCCACTCCTCTTAAAGCCTCCTGGCTGGGGAATTCTGGGAGTCAGAGTCCACCCTTCTTAAACCATGCTGGTTGGGGAATTCTGAGAGTCGAAGTCCACCCCTCTTAAAGCCTGGCTGAGGAATTCTGGGAGTTGAAGTCCACCCCTGTTAAAATCTCCTGGCTGAGGAATTCTGGGAGTTGAAGTCCACCCCTGTTAAAATCTGGCTGAGGAATTCTGGGAGTCAAAGTCCACCCCTCTTAAAGCCTCCTGGTTGGAGAATTCTGGGAGTTGAAGTCCAGCATTCTTACAGTGGCCATGTTTGCAAATGAAGTCCACAGAGCTTACACTGACCAAGGCTGAGTAACACTGACCTGGTACAGTATCCCTGGTTGTATCCCTGGTTTATACAGCTACTCCTCGCCTTACAACCACAAGTAAGCCTGCAATTTCATTTGCAAGTCAGAACAGTCGTAAAGCAAGTCCTGATGAGACATTATGAAGGTTACAAATGGCGGTCGCATGATCCCAGGACCCTGCAGCCGTCACAAATACATGTCAGTTGCCAGGCCCTCGAAATTTTGATCAAGTGACCATGAAGCTGCTCCTGTCAGTTGGCAACGCGAGGACCAGTTGGAAGTCACTATTTTCCACTGGCGTCGTAATTTTGACCTATCATGAAACGAATGGTTTAAGTCTGATTACCTGTGCTAAAGTACAGGTATCCTGAGTGAGCCTATCTCCTAGCTGATGTGATGCAGGGAATGGTTTATTGGCTTGCTCTCTAGTTTACAGAACTTAGCATGTGTAGAAAAGTGTGAGAAATTTTGTACAGGCAATCCTCAGCTTAATGACCATTCATTTAGTGTGTCATGGTTCCGACAGATGAAACTCTTCAAAAGAACTTCAAGGCATTGTTTACCTTAAAGGATCTTTATTTTGAGGAACATAATATCGGCACTGCATAATCAAAGCCAAAAACTGAATTCCCCTCCCCCGAGCACATAGTATCAAAGCACAATTCCCTCCAATTAACAGTCATAAACCACATTCCCCAATTAGCTTGAAACGCAGGCTTCCTCTCCAGTTTTCCAGCCCACCAATTCCTTATCAGCTCTGAGTTCAATAACCTTGATTCTCACGCTAGGTTCAGTGTTGTTACATCTAGCTGGACTCTGGTTCACATCCCCCCCTCCCAGCATCATCTAATTTTAAAAGCGAAAGGGAAAAAGATGGCTACATTTCCATCTGCTGTCAGTGCAAAAACATCCGATGTGAGCAGCGTTGACATAGTGGCTGTTCAGAGTTACAATAGCACTGAAAAGAAATGTGACTTACAAGCATGGCAGAATCCCTGTAGTCACGTCACGTTTGAGGACCCCTGCTTTAGGGAACTGAAAGTGGGTTGTTTGTTCTGAGAAATCTTTTGTCCTGTCCTCAGAAGCACCCAGATCCGTGCGCTGCGCAAGGAGAACAGAACATTTTGCACATCGCCGCTTAAAGCTTCCGTACGGTTTGCAACGTCCCGGCCGTTTGCCGAGTGTGACGTGCTGCCAAAATTAACTTACGATTGCCACCCTTTGGCAGAGCCCCCCCCCCCCACCCGGTTATTGCAAAATGGGACCGGAGGTGTCCCAGGCTGGCTAGAAGGGATGAGTAAAACGCAAGGCTCGGGAGTGTGTGTGTGTGTGTGTGTGTGTGTGTGTGTGTGTGTGTGTGTGTGTGTGAAGCCTCCGAGCATTACTCCCCCCATCTCTTTGTGCCAGTGGTCCATGAGTTATTGCGGTTCCTGCATAGAGCAGGGAGTGTCAAACCTGGATGGTTGCCCTTGCTGGGAGATTGAACAAAAAAAAAAAATCTTTACAAACGTTTATTTATGTAACTCAATGCAAATCTTTATTCGGTCTTAGCTCAGAGTGCCGAATACAGAAATTTTAAAATAGTAGAAGTAGTGAATTAGAAAAAAGCACATAAGAAAGGAGATTGTGTATGTATATGAGTGTGCGCGCGTGTGTGTGCAGTCTATATTATATCTCTATGTTTATTATAAAGATTGATATAGTTTATATTTATAAATTAAATTTAAATCTAATTATAATTTATAAATCTCTATTATATTTCTCTCTCTCTCTCTCTCTCTCTCTCACACACACACACACACACACACACACACAGAAGGTTGAGAGGGACAGGACAGCTGTCTTCAAATCTCTGAATTCAAATCATAGCATCGATGCTTTGAACCAGGACTCTTCAAACTTGGCCCTTTTATGATTTGTGGACTTCGTACGCTGGCTGAGGAATTCTGGGAGTTGAAGTCACAAGTCATAAAAGGGCCACGTTTGAAGAGCCCTGCCCTAAAGGGTAGAAATGGTTCGCTTCCTTCAGCAGAATAAAACCCTCCCTTGTCAATCGCAAGCTTTAGACTCGCTCCTCGAGATTTAAAACTTCCCAAGTTTTCATCCGCCACAGAACTATTTCCTTGCCTAATTTGGACTGTCGATTCTTCTCTTCAGGATCCTTGCCTTTTTGTCTTTGCAGTGGGGAGAAAAAGAAAAAAAAAGAAAGTATTCAATAAAGTCCAATCCGAGGCAATCCTGGGATTGATCCGGGAGTCCGGAGACGTGCCGAGGCCAGATCCGTAGCCCAGCTCCACCTGCCAGCCTGTCCGACATGTCGGGGCCTGTGCCAAGCAGGGCCAGAGTTTACACAGATGTAAATACGCACAGACCACGGGAGTACTGGGATTATGAGTCGCATGTGGTAGAATGGGGGTAAGTGTCCTGGCCTGTTTTGCTTTTGGGTTCCAAAGCTCTTGTAACAATTGTAGATTCTGTTCTATTCTGCAATCTGTTATCTCTGTTCTGTTCCTATTTCTATTTCGTTCCATCCCCATCCCATTCTAATTTTCTGTTTTGTAATCTTTCTCTCCTCTCCTCACCCCCGCCCTAGCTTGATTTTTAGGTTTGTGCCTCACCCCAAAACTAGGGCTTATATTAGGCCCACTCCCCAAAAAATCAAGCTAGGGCTTATGTTTGGGGTAGGTCTTACTTTCAAGGAAACAGGGTATGTTGACAGGATTCTCCTGGAGAGAATGATTGAAGCTCATCCAGCAGCTCTCTCTACTCCAGTGTTTCTCAACCTTGACAATTTTAAGGCATGTGGACTTCAACTCCCAGAATTCCACAGCCAGCAACTCTTACAATCTCTCTGCCTAACCTCCTTACACGGCAGCATGGGGTGGTGTGTGTATGTGTGTGTGAGAGAGATAAAAAATAGAGGTGAGAGTTCTATGTAGGTTGCCTTGAACTCCTGCTAGAAAGGGAAGATATACCTAACACAGTGTTTCTCAACCTGGACCATTTTAAGGCATGTGGACTTCAATTCCCAGAATTCCACAGCCAGCAATGCTGGCTGTGGAATTCTGGGAGTTGAAGTCCACATGCCTTAAAATTGTCAAGGTTGAGAAACACTGCTCTACTCAAACGTGAGCTTGCTGATCGTCAACCCAGTGTCCAAACCACTGTGAGCCACCACACACAGCCACCAGCTGGGGCTAGAACTCACCATCTCCTGGTGATTGGCCCAGAGTCAACCAACTGGCTTCCAAGCCTAAGGTGAGACTAGAACTCACCATCTCCTGGTGATTGGCCCAGAGTCACCCAGCTGGCTTCTGTGCTTAAGCGGGACTAGGACTCACTGTCTCCTGGTGATTGGCCCAGAGTCACCAGTTGGCTTCTGTGCCTAAGGTGAGACTAGAACTCACCATCTCCTGGTGATTGGCCCAGAGTCACCCAGCTGGCTTCTGTGCTTAAGCGGGACTAGGACTCACTGTCTCCTGGTGATTGGCCCAGAGTCAACCAACTGGCTTCCGAGACTAAGGCGAGACTAGAACTCACCATACCCTGGTGATTGGCCCAGAGTCAACTAATTGGCTTCTGAGACTAAGGCGAGACTAGAACTCACCATACCCTGGTGATTGGCCCAGAGTCAACTAATTGGCTTCCGAGACTAAGGCGAGACTAGAACTCACCATACCCTGGTGATTGGCCCAGAGTCAACTAATTGGCTTCCGAGACTAAGGCGAGACTAGAACTCACCATCTCCTGGTGATTGGCCCAGAGTCAACCAACTGGCTTCCGTGCCTAAGGCGGGACTAGAACTCACCATCTCCTGGTGATTGGCCCAGAGTCACCCAACTGGCTTCCGTGTCTAAGGTGGGAGTAGAACTCACCATCTCCTGGTGATTGATCCGGAGTAAACCAACTGGCTTCCGAGCCTAAGGCGGGACTAGAACTCACCATCTCCTGGTAATTGGCCCAGAGTCACCCATCTGATGTCATTTCCCACAAATGTTGAACGGGCCCATCGCGTACTTAAAAGCTTTTATCCCTCTGTAGCTAAAACCATGCGTGCAGGGGTTTCACAGCCAATAAATAAGAAAATAAGAATTGGTCAGACAGTGACTTGATGCCTGCTGCAAAAGGAAAAAGGATTGATTCATTGCCTGTCCGCTCTATTACAAGGAAGCCCTTGTTGACATATTATCTGTTAGGTCAGTGTTTCTCAACCTTGACCATTTTAAGGCATGTGGACTTCAACTCCCAGAATTCCACAGCCAGCATTGCTGGCTGTGGAATTCTGGGAATTGAAGTCCACATGCCTTAAAATGGTCCAGGTTGAGAAACACTGTGTTAGGTATATCTTCCCTTTCTAGCAGGAGTTCAAGGCAACCTACATAGAACTCTCACCTCTATTTTTTATCTCTCTCACACACACATACACACACCACCC
Organism: Crotalus tigris; assembly: GCF_016545835.1. Classification (NCBI taxonomy): domain Eukaryota; kingdom Metazoa; phylum Chordata; class Lepidosauria; order Squamata; family Viperidae; genus Crotalus; species Crotalus tigris. Next base: position 402,387 of record NW_024097184.1, read on the forward strand.
CATGCTGCCGTGTAAGGAGGTTAGGCAGAGAGATTGTAAGAGTCTCCAGGTCAGCTTCATCAGCTTCCATTGCTGAAGGGGGCCTTGTTCTTCCACTCTTGGGTCTTCATCCTCTGCTTTCTGAAAATTATTTAGGTGATTAGAGGACGATAGGCTAAAATGGCGGTTCTCAACCTATGGGTCACGACCCCATTTGGGGTCGATCGACCCTTTCACGGGGGTCGCCAAGCAAGGCTGTCCGCCATTTTTTCCCCCTTTTCCGGCGGGTGCCTCACCTCCCTTGGGTTGGGCCAGCTGATGGCCCAGCCGGTGGTCGGCCTGCTCCATCTCTGCTGCTTGCCAGCTATGCCTCGGCCGGTGCAGGGGGCGGCACGACGCATGCGCGGCACTCCCGGGCAGGAAAAGTCCTCGACATACGACTGGTTGGGTAGTCCTCGACTTACAACCGGTTGGGTAGTCCTTGACTTATGACCGGTTTAGTTCTCGACTTACAACCGGTTGGGGGGTTGTGGCATTAAAAGTTGAGAACCACTGGGCTAAAACATAAGATCAACGGTTGCAGGAACTGGGTGTGTCTAGTCCAGTGGTTCTCAACCTTTCTAATGCCGCGACCCCCATAATACAGTTCCCCATGTTGTGGTGACCCCCAACCACTTATACATCACCGGGTGCCAGGGGCGTGGCCAAAGAAAAGGGGGGAAAATGGCGGACAGCCTTGTTTGGCGACCCCCGTGAAATGGTCATTCGACCCCAAATGGGGTCCCGACCCACAGGTTGAGAACCACTGGTCTAGTCTAACAAAGAGAAGGACGAGGGGGGACATGATAGCAGCCTTCCAATATCTCAGGGGCTGCCCCAAAGAAGAGAGAGTCAACCTGTTCTCCAAAGCACCGGAAGGCAGGACAAGAAGCAACGGATGGAAACTAATCAAGGAGAGAAGCAATCACCAGGAGAACTGAAGAAAACTGATTTCTTTAAATTGATTTTCAAGAAAAAAATCAAAATTTAAAGGAAGTCCAGTTTCCTTTAAAATAAAAGCACCTTTGAGAGAAGATGTATTAGTGAGAAACATGCTAGCAGACTCTTGATTTTTCACTACTACAGACTTTAACAGTTCCCTTTTTACAATGAGTTTTTTCTTTTAACACGAGAATGCTTTTGGTTGGTGAATAATGGAGTTCTTTCCCCTTTGCATAATGCTCTGTTTTTTTTTTTGTCTTTGACATTACAGGAATCAAGACGACTATCAGCTAGTTCGGAAGCTGGGCCGGGGCAAATATAGCGAAGTCTTTGAAGCCATCAACATCACAAATAATGAAAAAGTAGTTGTTAAAATTCTGAAGGTGAGACTGCTGTGCAGTGGGGAAGATTTTACCCAATGCTCCTTAGTTAATTTCAGCCAATTTTTTATTCCTCATCATTAGTATTGCTCAATAGTAGCAACTGTGAGAAGGATCTCGGAGTCCTAGTGGACAATCACTTAAAACAGGAGCTGATTAGATGATGAGCGGTCTGGAGGCTAAAACATAAAAAGCTGGAATTGGGTATGTCTAGTTTAATGAAGAGAAGGACAGGGGGGACAGGATAGCAGCCTTCCAATATCTCAGGGGCTGCCATAAAGAAGAGGGAATAAAGCTCTTCTCCAAAGCACCAGAAGGCAGGACAAGAAGCAATGGATGGAAACTAACCAAGGAGAGGAGCAACCTAGAACTAAGGAGAAACTTCCTGACAGTGAGGACAATTAACCAGTGGAACTACCTGCCTCCAGAAGTTATGGGAGCTTCATCATTGGAGGTTTCTTAAGAAGGGACTGGACATCCCTTTGTCTGAAATGGTATAGGGTTTTCTGCCTGAGCAGGGGGTTGGACTAGATGACCTCCAAGGTCTCTTCCAACTTTATTATTATTATTATTATTAGTATTATTATTATTATTATTATTATTATTATTATTATTATTATTATTATTATTTATTCCCAGGGAAAGACAAGCAATCTGGGGAGATTCTTGTAATATAGTCAGGGGTCCCCAAACTGTAGGCCACAGCCCACTAGCAGTAACAACCAGTGGCTCATGGGCCACATAAATCATCATCATTATTATTAGAATCACAGAGGAGACTGCAAATTAATAGCTTAGTTAATTGCTCTGTCCCTTTATCATTCTTGGATAAATGGTTACCTGCCTGAGTAGGGGGTTGGATTTGATGACCTCCAAGGTCCCTTCCAACTATTATTATTATAATTATTATAATTATTATATTTTTATTTATGGTTTAATTATGGTTTGTTTGATAAATCACTTGGCTATGGTGACACCGAGTTAAGTTATAAAGGGGTAAGATAATGCTTTGCCAATAGAAGGAAATATTTGTTTCAGGACTGAATTGTTGAGTGCTTAGTGCTCTCTGTGCTTGGTTCCTTGCAGACATTTTATTATCAAACTAGGTAACATTATCAGTGCTGTTGTGTCCAAGAAAACCACCAAGCTCAGAGAGCACCAAGGACCCCACAAAAAGGATTTATTATGCCATCCATGTTCCTCGCATGGGGCCTCTGGGCGGCTGTTTTAGTGTTAACTGTGTCAACATGCTAAGAATTGGACTTTTAAAGATGTAAGCTAAATGTTATGGTGGCTAACAGCAGATGACTAGAGATATGCATGCCGTTCCTTGGAAAATGAAGGTGGAGCTAAACAAGATTAAATCAGATTTTAACCATACTTCTCAGCGCATGACTCAGAAGAAGCCTCAAGGAATGATTTTAAGGGGGATGTGAATGTGCACACACATGCAGCTGGATGTGGCAACGCAAATATTAGCAGAGTTATCTTGGTGTATCTTTTAAAAAAGAATACACATTAGTTAGAAGAGAGCTTGGAGGTCATCTAGTCCAACCCCCTGCTCAGGCAGGAAACCCATTTACCATTTCAGACAAATGGCTGTCCAGTCCCTTCTTAAGAAACCTCCAATGATGAAGCTCCCATAACTTCTGGAGGCAGGTTGTTCCACTGGTTAATTGTCCTCACTGTCAGAAAGTTTCTTCTTAGTTCTAAGTTGCTTCTCTCCTTGATTAGTTTCCATCCATTGCTTCTTGTCCTGCCTTCTGGTGCTTTGGAGAATAGCTTGACTCCCTCTTCTTTGGGGCAGCTCCTGAGATATTGGAACACTGCTATCATGTCCCCCTCGTCCTTCTCTTCATTAAACCAGACAGACCTAATTCTTATATGCTTTAGCCTCCAGTCCCCTGATTATCTTTGTTGCTCTTCTCTGTCCTCTTTCTAGAGTCTCAATATCTTTTTTACATCATGGTGATCAAAACTGGATGCAGGATTCCAAGTGTGGCCTTACCAAGGCATTGTAAAGTGGTATTAATACTTCATGTGATCTTGATTCTGTCCCTCTGTTGATGCAGCCCAGCACTGAGTTGGCCTTTTTGGCAGCTGCAGCACACGGCTGGCTCCTATTTAAGGGATTGTCCACTAGGACTCCGAGATTCCTCTCACAGTTACTACTATTGAGCAAGGTACCCCCTATACTATACCTGTACATTTGGTCTTTCTTGCCTAAATGTATTTTTTTGTATCATGGCAACCAAAACTGGATGCTGTACTGCCGTATTCTCAGTGCAGTATTAAGTATTTTATTTTTTGGCTACGCTCAGAGAGATGACTTAACACAGGGGTAGGCAACCTTGGCTCTTTTATGATTGGTGGACTTCAACTCCCAGAATTCCTGAGCCAGCCTGGCTCAGCTTGGAAACCTGTCCCTTTCCCCTCAGCATGGCTGGCTCAGGAATTCTGGGAGTTGGAGTCCACGAGTCATAAAAGAGCCAAGGTGGCCTACCTCTGACTTAACAGAAAGTCTGGCCTACTTTTCTCTCCACATTTAAGAGCTGCCTGGAAAAAGGTTTTACGTTTGTTTGGGTTTTTTTGATTAGCTGAAAACTTCATATTCTTGTGGTGTGAAATTCATGGGCATTTTTTTTAAAGAGTTACAATGGCCTGTTCTCCTGGGAAGAAAGTCTAGGGAGCAGTTCCGAAACCACATTTGCGCAGAAGAAAACAGACCTTTGAGCTGCGGGCGTTGAGAAAAGGGCCCTTATTTTGTACTTCTGTGACTTCCTTAATTAGGGATTCTGGGATAATTAATTCCTGAGGGCCCAGTTCCAAAGAGCGCGGTGGCCAGTGGGATTTCTCCTTGTTTTTCTCTCAAAATTGCAGACTTCCAGAATATTGCAAGCTTCTTTTCTTGAATTTCCACTCAATTCACTATTCCAGTGTTTCCCAAACTTGAGAATTTTAAGGCATGAGGACTTCAACTCCCAGAATTCCACAGCCAGCAACACTGGCTGTGGAATTCTGGGAGTTGAAGTCCACATGCCTTAAAATTGTCAAGTTTGGGAAACACTGCACTATTCTGTTGCCATGGGAAGGGCTGTTTTTGAGGGAAGAAGACTCGGAGTTCCCCAAAGTCAACTTCTTGAATTGTTCTTACTGATAATTCTGGGTTATTGATTTCTGAACTAATTGAAGCTGAGCATTGGGATTCTCCTTTGTGTATGTTTCATGGATATATCGTGTGGAATCCTTGATGCTCTTGGAGCTTGTTTGCTTTTTTTTTTTTCAGACTTTCATGACCCACCTAGATAATATCACGGCTAGAAGGGAGTGGGGTTTATAGAGGAGGAGGAGGAGGAGGAGGAGGAGGAGGAGGAGGATGACTGGGGGCTCCTTGGTGCTCTCTGAGCTCGGTGGTTTTTTTGCAGACGTTTCATGACCCATCTAGGTAACATCATCAGCGCTAGAAAGGACGGATTTGAAGAGTGGAGCAGGAGGAGGAGGATGGGGGGAGGAGAAGGAAAGGAAGAAGGTGAGGAGGAGGAGGAGGAAGAAATAGGAAGAAGAGAAGAAGGAGGAGGAGGAAAGATGGAGGTAGGAGAAGGAGGAGAAGGAAGAAGGAGCAGAAGAGGAAGGAGGAGGTTAAGGAGCAGGAGCTGGAGGTGGACTGCGAGGTCCTTGGTGCTTTCTGAGCTTGGTGGTTTTCTTACAGACATTTCATGACCCAACTAGGTAACATCTTCAGGGCTACAAGGGAGTGGGGTTTGCTCTCTGTTTATATACACAGTGGTTGTCCTTGTCAGTGTTGATGGGACTGTTCTTAGTGGTTTTTTGACTGGGCTGTTGTTTGCTCTTAGCTTGTTGGTCTGAGCTGGTAGTTCCTCGGTTGTCCTGCCAGAACTGACAGAGCAAGCCAGTTACATGTAAACAGAGTGCAAACTCCACTCCCCGTACGCTGATGATGTTCCCTAGCTGGGTCATGAAACGTCTACATGAAAACAACCAAGTTCAGAGAGCACCAAGGACTCCACAGTCCTCTTCCTCCTCCTCCTCCCTGCAAACCCCACTCCTAGCATGTATGATGTTCCCTAGTTGGGTCATGAAACGTCTGCAAGAAAACCACCAAGTTCAGAGAGCACCAAGGACCCCAACAGATTAATCCCAAACTAGCAATAGTCTCTTCTATTGATGCTTTACTATCCTCTGTCTAACAGCCTCACTACAGACTCCTGTTCATCTCCCCTCAGAATTTATATACACTTTCTTTTTCCAAAAGGCACATTATTTGCTTCCACAAACTCCCACAATTCAGTCACTTACTTTTTTGGTGCGAAATTAAACGCAACCTTGTTTTTTTTTAACCCAAATATATTCCACAAGCAGAACCCGTGAGAAAGGCTGGTTGAAGCTGCAGTATTATTTTTTCCCCCTCTGCTGGGGCTCTGCCTGTCCTGACTTTAACCGGTGTCTTCCTTTGGTCAGCCGGTGAAAAAGAAGAAAATCAAACGAGAAATCAAAATCCTGGAGAACTTGCGAGGGGGCCCCAACATCATCGCCCTGGCCGACATCGTGAAGGATCCAGTGGTGAGTTGCTCTGAGGGGCAGTGGGTGGGTTTTATAAAAAGATAGAGGATGATGTCAGTACTTTCCCTCCCCTCACATGTACATCTGTCTGGCATCTAAATCAATCTGTCTGTATATAATCAGTCTGTCATCTATATATGTCTCTGTGTCTGTCCTGTCTATCATATTTATATCTTTATCTATCTATCTATCTATCTATCTATCTATCTATCTATCTATCCATCCATCTATCATCTACCTACCTACCTACCTATCTATCATCTTTATATCTTTATCATCTTTATATCTTTATCATCTATCTAATCTATCATCTATCTCTCTGTATATATTATCTTTGCTTTCTCCTATCTTTATCTATCTATCTATCTATCTATCTATCTATCTATCTATCTATCTATCTATCTATCACCTTTCTATATATCTCTCTGTCACTCTATCTACTATCTATCTACTATATCTATGTATCTATCTAGCTATCTAGCTATATCTATCAATCTATCTCGTATCTTTCTATATCTCTGTCTGTCTATCTGCCATCTTTATATCTTTCTCTCTGTGTGTCTGTTACATTTCAAAACTGACCATCTCCCTCACAGAGGGATTCTGGGCACTGTATATTGTGTGTTTGTATTGTTGTTAGCTGCCTGGAGTCTCGACGCTGAGATGGGTGGCATATAAATTTAATAAGCCCACGATCTAGTTCAGGGATAGGCAAGCTTGGCCCTTTGATGACTCGTGGACTTCAACTCCCAGAATTCCTGAGCCAGCATGGGGGAACTATGGCCCCCTCATGACTCGTGGACTTCAACTCCCAGAATTCCTGAGCCAGCCATGCTGAGGGGGCGGGGAGGTTTCCAAGCTGAGCCAGGCTGGCTCAGGAATTCTGGGAGTTGAAGTCCACGAGTCATAAAAGAGCCAGGGCTGCCTGCCCCTCCCCAAATGCCTGAATTTTGATCATGTGACCGTGAGGAAAAAATATTTAAATATTTAAAGCAGGGCTCTTCAAACTTGGCCCTTTTATGACTCGTGGACTTCAACTCCCAGAATTCCTGAGCCAGCATGGCTCAGCTTGGAACCCTCTCCCTTTCCCCTCAACATGGCTGGCTCAGGAATTCTGGGAGTTGAAGTCCATGAGTCATAAAAGAGCCAAGGTTGCCTAGCCCTGATCTACTTCATCAGAGGCACAGAGTCTAGCTCCAAGTTGGCAGTCAGTTCTCCTGTGACTTGTCTAGGCAAATAGCACATTTTAAGCTGTGTATGCGGACAAAATTGCTTATAAACACCTTTGTCATTTCAAATATTGGCCCAATTAGAGAACCTCCAGGACTGTATAATCATCATGGGCGTTTTTGGTCACAGGGTCCTAAAATGGTAAAAGTGACATTTTATTTCCTATTTTGCCTCTGTCCCCCCCCCAAAAAAAGCCTGTACTGAGTGGTTTGATCAAATCAGGCCTTAGACTTAATTCAGCTTTCTACAAAAGCAGCCTCCCCTTAAAGCTTTTTTCTGGCTCTAGAAATGCCGGCTGGCAGTCGGTCTCTGAGCAGCCTTTAATGCGGCCTAATAAATCATGCATTGAAAGAACTGCAGGTGTCTAACTTTCCTTCCTTCCTTCTTTTTCTTAGTCACGGACCCCCGCCTTGGTATTCGAGCACGTGAACAACACAGATTTTAAGGTACAGTTTCCCACCCAGCGCTTTTAATTTCTTGTCTTGGGGGGGGGGGAGAGGAAGGTGTGATGGGGACATGGAGGCAAAGTGAGGTAAGGTGTCCCGTGATCTGCTTTTGGGAGGATTCCCCCCTTCTGGTTTTGAGTTGCTGCAAATAGCTTGAGTGAAAATGTAAATTGAATGATGAAGACATAAAGGCTTAAAAAGTTAAAATGCCTCCTGGCCGGTCATCCACACCCAGAGAAGCAGAGATCAAACCACGATTAATGCTACTTAAACAAGCAATAAACCATGGCCTAATCAAGGAACTGCCAAGAACATTCCCGCCAATATGGGCAAGGCAAGCGACTTGTGTACAGGGAGCACAGCTCACACCCTTCTAGCACTGATGGTGTTACCTAGTTTGGTAATGAAATGTTTGCAAGAAAATGGCCTAGCTCAAGAGGGATCCAAGGACCCACCCTCCTCCTCCTCCTCCTCCTCCTCCTCCTGCTCTCCACAAACCCCACTCCTTTCTAGCATTGATGATGTTAAATAGTTTGGGTAATGAAAGGTCTACAAGAAGACAAGCTCAGAGAGCACCAAGGACCCCGGAACTCAGCCCTGAGCTACAAATAGTCTATTTTATTTTATTATTTTATTTTATTATATTATTTTATTTTATTTTATTAATTTTACTTTTATCCTGCCTTATTATTTTGTATGAGTAACTCAAGACAGGGAATATCATTAGTGCTCCTCCCTCTTTTTTTTATTTTGTTCTATTCTACAATATATTTCATTCCATTCCATTATTCTTATCCCATCCCATCCTTCTATTCTATTCTATTCTATTCTATTCTATTCTATTCTATTCTATTCTATTCTATTCTATTCTATTCTATTCTATTCTATTCTATTCTATTCTATTCTATTCTATTCTATTCAATTCTACAATCGGTCTACTGTACTCAGTTTGTTCTATTCAACCCATCTCATCCTACCCTATCCTTATTCCATCCAATTCTTATTCCATTCCATTCTATTCTTATTTTTTTCCATTTCTCTTCTCCATTTCTATTCTATTCTATTCTACTCTACTCTATTCTATTCCATTCCATTCCATTCTATTCTATTCTATTCTATTCTATTCTATTCTATTCTATTCTATTCTACAATCTGTTATTTCTATTCTATTCCTATTCCATGATTCTATTCTATTCTAATTTCTATTTCTATTCTATTCTACAATCTGTTAATTCTATTCTTTTCTTTCTATCCCTCTCCCATCCTATCCCTATCCTATTTATCCTATTTCTATTCCTATCCTGTTCTATTTCTATTCTTTCTCTCATTGATTTCCCACCTCTCACCTGAGGTGAGAAGATTTGCCGGTTTACAAATTAACAATTCACAAAGCCATTCTTGACCTGTGTTCCCAACTTCTTCCAATTTAGCATTTTTGCTCCAAATCCCTTACAATGTAGGTCGAGAACACTGAAATCTCACCGGGCAAGACAGAGGTTTATTTTGGGGTTCTGCCATCAATCCTTCTCCCCTTGCAGGCCCTGCAATCAGCCACTAGGTGGCAGCTTAGCGAAAAAGATTGACATGCCCTTGACTTGCCTGGCCCTTCCTTAATTGGGGGCTTAGAGATCCGATTTTCATAATAATCCTTTTTTTTTTTTTAACTTCCTACCCCACAATCCCTAGTTGCAAACTGAAAGATTTCTGGGAGAATCAGCCAACAACCCCAGAAACACCCTGTGTGTGTGTGTGTGTGTGTGTGTGTGTGTGTGTGTGTGTGTGTGTGTGTAGATGGGCGGCATAAAAGTGTAATAAATAAGCAATAAAAAAAATAAATAACCTGGGCAGAGTTAAGTGAGGCACTGTATCAAAAACAAAAGGGTGGGCCTATGATTCTTTAGAACAGAGGTCCCCAACCTTGGCAATTTTAAGACCCCTGCTTTAGCAGGAGAAGAGTTCTTGAATAGAAATCAGGATCATATAGACCAGTGATGGCAAACCTATGGCACGGTTGCCTGAGGTGGCACTCAGAGCCCTCTCTGTGGGCACACGTGCCGTTGCCCCAGCCTTGCCTCCCCCCGTGACCCCCTCCTCTCCATCAGCCCCCCTGAAGGAGAGTCGCCCCCGAGCATGGCCCACACGGAGCAGCGCAGCCAAGGACATGGCAGCCAGGCAGCGTAGACAAGACTCTGCCCTCACACCCCATCACGCATAGTTGATGCAGCGGGGTGCGGGCAGAGGGTGTAGCTGCCATAGCGTTGCTGGGCTGCCTGGGCGATCTGTGGCAGGCCCTGGAGGCCATGAATGGTCCTGTGGGCAGGCAGGGTGGTGGATGGGGTGGCAGAGCAGTGGCAGAGCATCGGGGTGGAGCAGGGGCGAGGCCAGTTTTTGGGCACTCGGTCGTTAAAAGTTTTTCTATCACTGATATATACAGTACAGGTTGTCCTCATATTAATGACCATTTATTTAACGGCCGTTCCAAGCTGGGGCGGGGCTGAAAAAAGTGGCTTATAATCCTTCCTTGCAGCATCCTGGCAGTTATGTTTGGATCCTTGGCAAGCCAGCATTTATTTGCAACGGTTGCAACGTCCCAGGGTCGCGTGATCCCCCCCCCCCTGTGACTTTCCCAGGTCAAGGGAGGAAGCTGGGACCCTGTGATTCCCTTAACCACCGTGTTCCGCTTAACGACGGTGGAAAAAAAAACGTAAAGTCAGGCAGAAGTCAGTAGCTTTTATCAAGGCAGAAGACATTGCTGTGGACGCCCAGTTCCCACTCTGTAAGAAATTGGGTGTGTGGGGGGGTCAATTATATGTGCAATGCAGCCCCCCCCCCCTCTGAAGACAGTCCTGCTACAGGGATCTGGCACAGGAAAATGTTAAATTAGGACAGTGTTTCCCAAACTTGACAATTTTAAGGCATGTGGACTTCAACTCCCAGAATTCCACAGCCAACAATGCTGTGAATTAGGACGATAACCAGTTCAGGAAATGTGTATTTTTAAGCCGCCTAGAAGTGGATCCACACACTGAGATTGTGCCTAATTTCCTTGTTGGGTGACAAATGGGAAGGTTGATGCTGGATTCCTCTTTGACCGTGTTGTGTTAATTCCCCACAGCAATTATATCAGACGTTAACAGACTACGACATTCGGTTCTACATGTATGAAATCTTGAAGGTGAGTTGACTTTTGTTAAGTGCGTTTGAGGTGGTCCAGAAATAGCATTTGAGAAATAGAGGTCAGCCATTTTGGGGCTTGATAAGGTCTTTCTTCTTTCCCTGAGGAGTTAAGACAGACGAAGGATAGATGAATCAGATCTCTCTTGATTCAGATGTGTCCCTTTCTCTTTCCTCTCCTCTCCTTTCCTTCTTCTCCATTTTCCCTCCCTCCCTCCCTCCCTCCCTCCCTCCCTTCCTTCCTTCCTTCCTTTCTTTTTTTCTTTTTTATTTCTTTCTTTCTCTCTCCCCCCTCTCTTTCTTTCTTTCTCTCTCCCCCCTCTCTTTCTTTCTTTCTTTCTTTCTTTCTTTCTTTCTTTCTTTCTTTCTTTCTTTCCTACTTCCCTCCATCTTTCTTTTCCTTTCCTTTCCCTTCCTTTCCCTTTTTCTCTATTTTCTTCCCTTCCTCATTATTTAATAGCATTGTAACCAATAGAACCTCAGAGTAGTAAGATTGGTTTCTCTTCAGAGTTGCCACTGCTTTATAATCTCACCTCTCCACCTTGAATAAATTGCTTAAGGAAATGTTTCTCAACCTGGGCAACCTTAAAGACAGGTGGACTTCAAACTCCCAGAATTCCCCATGCTGGCTGAGGAATTCTGGGAGTTGAAGTCCACCAGTCCTAAAAGGGCCAAGTTTGAAGTCCACTGGTTTAGGACTACATACCTATATTACATTCTTTATGAGGGAAAAAAAAAAGCAGAAATCCTACCCTTGTTCTACATTTAGTGATAATTACCTCTCTTCCAGCTGCAGAGCCACAAAGCAGCCAACAAAAATCTGAACTAGGCCTCTATCTACTCTTTTTCCAGAATGTTCCTTCAAGATTTCCTCAAAATACTCATACTTGCCTTATATATTCTATAGAACAGGGGTCTTCAAACCTGGCCCTTTTATGGCTTGTGGACTTCAGCTTCCAGAATTCCTCAGCCAGGCACGCCTGGCTGAGGAATTCTGGGAGTTGAAGTCCACAAGCCATAAAAGGGCCAGGTTTGAAGACCCCTGGTATATATGAACCCCTCTTTCTGATCTTGGGGTATCTTTCACTTCTGCAGGCCCTGGATTATTGCCACAGTATGGGGATCATGCACAGAGACGTCAAACCTCACAACGTCATGATTGACCACGAGCATCGAAAGGTGAGGAATGGTGGACAGTGAGGGTTCACGCTCTTTCTCCTCACTGTACTTCAGTGGGCTGCCGAGGCTTGCCCCCTTACCTTGTGGCCTAGGTCAGGGGTATGCCACCTTGGCTCTTTTGTGACTCGTGGGCTTCAACTCCCAGAATTCCCGAGCCAGCCATGCTGAGGGGAAAGGGAGAGGTTTCCAAGCTGAGCCATGCTGGCTCAGGAATTCTGGGAGTTGAAGTCCACCAGTCATAAAAGAGCCAAGGTTGCCAACCCCTGGCCTAGGTCTTGCTAAAAAAACCGATTAGGAAAAAAGAGAAATTTGGTATACAGGCAGTCTTTGTCTCACAACAGTTCACTTAGTGACCGTTCAAAGTTACAGCGGTACTGAAAAAAGCTACTGAGGACCGTTTTTCACACAACTGTTGCAGCATCTTGATCGTGTGATCGAAATTCAGCCGCATGGCAACTGACTCACATTTATGACGGCCGCATATGTGTGTGTGTGTCACGTGACTCTCCTTTTGCGCCTTTCTGACAAGAAAAGTCAGTGGGGAAGTCAGATTCACTTAACAACCGTGGTCCTAACTTAATAAACCCAATGATTCACTTAACAACCGGGGCACGAAAAGTCGTAAAATGGGGCAAACTCACTTAGCAATGTAGATTTGGGGCTCAATTGTGACCGTAACTTGAGGACTACTTATATTCAATCAGCACAATGGGACTATGGCCTATTGTGAGCATCCTCTGGCTTGGACAGATAATACAAAACAAAATAATTTACTCTTATACTCTCTTTAATTTCTTTAGTACGGGTGGTCCTTAAGTTATGTGACCATTCAACTTACAACAGCACTGGGAAAAGTGACGTAGGACCTTTTTTTTCACACTTAACGACCGCTGGAGCATCCCCATGGTCACATGATCAAAATTCAAACTCTTGGCAAATGGTTCATATTTATGACGGTTGCCACGTCCCAGGGGTCACATGATCCCCTTTTGCGGTCTTCCAGACAAGCAAAGTCAATGGGGGAAGCCTGATTCGCTTAACAGCCATGTGACTCACTTAACAACTGCAGGGATTTGCTTAGTGGTGGCAAGAAAGGTTGTCAAAAGAGATAAAATTCATTTAGCAACGTGTCTCGCTTAGCAACGGAAATTTGGGGCCTCAGTTGCGATTGCAAGTTGAGGACTGGCTGTAATTCAGTGGTACTTTTAAACCAGGGGTCTTCAAACTTGGCCCTTTGATGATTTGTGGACTTCAGCTCCCAGAATTCCTTAGCCAGGCGTGCCTGGCTGAGGAATTCTGGGAGTTGAAGTCCACAAGTCATCAAAGGGTCAAGTTTGAAGACCCGTTTTAAACTACCGTATATGCCGGCGTATAAGGCGACTTCCGCAAGCGTTCAAATCGGCGCCAAAGACGGGGGTCGTCTTATACGCCGAGTCGTCTTATACGCCGGAAATACTGGTAGTTTCCAGTGTATAAGATGACGTTCTAGGAATGCGACTCATCGACAAAAACGGGGGTCGTCTTATACACCGGGTTGCCTTGTACGCCGGCATATACGGTATGGCTGTTTCATTTCTGAACTGTCTCTAATAATTGTGGATTTCTACAGCTTTTTTTTTTTTTAATTTCCTTTGTTTCTGATTTTGTTACCCATTCCATCAGGGGATCTGCAAAGTGTTGCCAACCAAAGTAAAAAAAAATCACCTCCCACCTTAATCTCTCTTCTTTTTTTTTTTTTAGCTGAGGCTAATAGACTGGGGTTTGGCTGAATTCTACCATCCGGGTCAGGAATATAACGTCCGAGTGGCTTCCAGATACTTCAAAGGCCCGGAACTCCTTGTAGACTATCAGGTAATTGCGCTTTTGATGTGGAAATGACCACACACCTGGGAAAAAAGGACGGCTGGAACCAGCCATTGGGCTGCCCCAGTAGAGCCTAGGATGAAAAAAGAAAGCAAAATGAAATGAAAAAAATAAAAATGTTATTTAGAGCCAGTTTGGTCTAGTGGTTAAGGCACCCGGCTAGAAAGCAGGAAACAGTCCCACCTTAGGCAGGAAAGCCAGTTGGGTGACTTTGGGCCAGTCACCAGGAGACGTTGACTTCTAGTCCTCCTGCAGGCAGGAAGAAATGGGTGTCTGGGCCAATCGCCAGGAGGCTGGGAGCTCTAGTCCCGCCTTAGGCATGAATGCTGGCTGAGTGACTTTGGGCCAGTCACCAGGAGACGTTGAGTTCTAGTCCTCCTGCAGGCAGGAAGAAATGGGTGTCTGGGCCAATCGCCAGGAGGCTGGGAGCTCTAGTCCCGCCTTAGGCATGAATGCTGGCTGAGTGACTTTTGGGCCAGTCACCAGGAGACGTTGACTTCTAGTCCTCCTGCAGGCAGGAAGAAATGGGTGTCTGGGCCAATCGCCAGGAGGCTGGGAGCTCTAGTCCCGCCTTAGGCATGAATGCTGGCTGAGTGACTTTGGGCCAGTCACCAGGAGACGTTGAGTTCTAGTCCTCCTGCAGGCAGGAAGAAATGGGTGTCTGGGCCAATCGCCAGGAGGCTGGGAGCTCTAGTCCCGCCTTAGGCATGAAATTCAGCTAAATGACTTTGGGCCAATCACCAGGAGACGGAGAGTTCTAGTCCCGTCTTAGGCATAAAACCTGGCTGGTGACTTTGGGCCAGTCACCAGGAGACAGTGAATTCTAATCCCACCTTGGGCAGGAAAGCCAGTTGAGTGACTTTGGGCCAATCACCAAGAGACTGCGAGTTCTAGTCCTGCCATAGGTAGGAAAGCAACTGGGTAACTTTGGGCCAATCCCCAGGAGACTGCGAGTTCTAGTCCTGCCATAGGCATGAAAGCCAGCTGGGTGACTTTGGACCAATCACCAGTAGACTGCGAGTTCTAATCTCACCTTAGGTATAAAAGCAACTGGGTGGCTTTGGGCCAATCACCAGGAGATGGTGAGTTCTAGTTCTGCTTAGCCGCCCAGTTCCTCCCTCTTAGCCCAACCCAGCTCACGTGGGTTGTAGGGAAAATAGGAGGAGGAGGAGATGTTGGAAATGTTCCACTTAGCCACCGAAATTTGGGGCTCCATAATGGCCGTATGTGGAGGACTACCTGTGGATCGGTAGGATGGAAATTATGGGAGGTTTTCTTCCTACCTGCTGAATGCAGACTGCAAATTCCCCATGAGAGAATGCAGTCTATCCTTGTTGCGTCTTTTCCTTGTCAATCTGCAAGTGAGCCAGGCTGATGGACTTCTTCTTTCTTCTTCTTTCCCCTCTCCCTTCCTCCCCCCCTCCCTTTACAGATGTACGACTACAGTCTGGACATGTGGAGTTTGGGGTGCATGCTCGCCAGCATGATCTTTCGAAAGGAGCCCTTTTTCCACGGTCACGACAATTATGATCAGGTGAGTGCACAGGTAGCAAAACCTCCTGGCCTGCACCTTCTGCATAAGGTCAGACTTGTCCAGGGGCAGGCAGACAGGTAGTTCTCCAGCACTGGAGATGGAGAATCCACCAATGGGTTTCTCCCGGCCTGTACTTTCGGCATGAGGTCAGCCTTGTCCAGGGGTAGGTAGACAGGTAGATTTGCAATAGTGGCGAATATCTGTAGGATGAGAGTGAAGTTTCGTTCTCGGAACTTGTGGGTTGGTTTCCAAACGTTTTGTCACCAGACTGGGTAACATCTTCAGTGTTGGGAGATGTTAGTATTGGTGTTCTTCCGTTTGTGAGAACTTTAGGGGTGGGTGTGACAAGTGAGGGTCTTGTGATGGGTCAGGGGCGAGAGGCTGGTGATGGGTCTCTTGATGGGGACCCACACCAACCCCAAGCAGCACCAGTTTGATTGGGGCGACACAAAAACCATTGGCCACGCCACCACCTGAGTTCATTGAAGCCTGGCACTGCATAAGCAGTTCCATTAACAGACACATTGTCAGAGCATGCACAGTCTTGTTGCGCTGAGGTAACCCAGGAGTAAATACAGTAAACAGTGGTTTGTATTAAATGGTGGTTTATATTACACTATCTACAATATACGCTAGGAACAAAATACACGTGGTAAGACAGCACACTCGCAACATACAGCAATTACAGCAGGAAACGGACAAGAGAGAACACAGCAGCAAAAGCCTTCCCTTTTATACTCAGGCTCTTAAAGGGACACAGACCCTGCTCAGTTATTCTTACCATTCCATCATCTACCTTACATTGCATCATTACATAAGCTGCTTAGCTATGAAATTATCCTGAGACACATCGACCTACAACCAGCCTATGAACCCCTCAGAATCCAAATCACACAGCCCACCAGAGACAGCAGTGGCCCATAATCATCCCGCACTATCTCCCCTCCACCAGCAGTTCACCTCCCAAGGACCATGATCTGATGTAACCCCCCCCATCGCAAGAGCCATCACCAGCCTCTCACTGGTGACTCACACCTGACCCATCCAGGACCCTCACTTGACACACCCAGCCCTGAAGCCCTCTAAACAGAAAAGCACTGATACACACACACAACTCTTAAACTCCTCTGAAGATGTTACCTAGCCTGGTAACAAAATGTCCGAAAACCAACCCGCAAGCTCAGAGAACGAACCTTCACCCTCAAGACAGGTAGATGCCCTGATAGACACATGGGACATCCTCCCACGAGGCTGCATCGCACCTGTTGTGGTTCCGTGGCAGCCTGTGATCCGGGTAGTTGAGGCCTGGGGAATCAGAGGAGGAGGAGGAGGGGGGGGCCTGGAGAGCCATCAAACTAATGAAGAGGCTGGTCCCTCCATTTATGATCAAGCTGAGAGCCAGTTGTGCTGGGAAGCCAGCTGTGCTGGGACTGGGAGGAAGCACAGCTGGAAGACCTCAGAGACGCTCGTAAACGTAGACAGGTCACACGAGTAGGATAGAGGGAGGCAATGGGGCGACTCCAGGGAAAGAGGAGAAAGCAGTGAGAAGCCAAGGCTTGGGGGTTGCGTAACAAAAAGGGAATGTGTGGGCAGGGCTGGTTGCTGGAGGCAACTGTTTGCAAAGAACTTCAGTGTCAAGAGATGAATCATTGCAGTTAAGTTAGTAAAACAGTTGTTAAGTGAATCATCGCAGTTAACTTAGTAACGGTTGTTAAGTGAATCACTGCAGTTAAGTTAGTAACACGGTTGTTAAGTGAATCACAGCAGTTAAGATAGTAACACGGTTAGGTGAATCACTGCAGTCGTTAAGGTAGTAACACGGTTGTTAAGTGAATCAGTGCAGTTGTTAAGGTAGTAACACGGTTGTTAAGTGAATCTGGCTTCCCTATTGGCTTGTCAGAAGGTCGCAAAAGGGAATCACATGATCCTGGGACACTGACCATTGTAAATATGAGCCAGTAGCCAAGCATCTGAATTTTGATCACATGATCATAGAGATGCCGCAGTGGTCATAAGTATGGGGAAACAGTCATAAGTCACTTTTTTCAATGCCACTGGAGCCTCAAACGGTCACGAAACAAATAGTTGTTAAATCGAGGATTATCTGTATTAATTTTTTTTTTTTATCATTACACCCCACCCTCTGTCTCCCGTTGTCTGTTTGCAGTTGGTGAGAATAGCCAAAGTGTTGGGAACAGAAGACCTTTACGACTACATTGACAAATACAACATTGAGCTCGACCCTCGTTTCAACGACATCCTGGGCAGGTAGGATGGAAGGGATCAAGAGCCAGATATGGCAGCCCACATTCCACAAATGGTGTTCATCTGTGTGTGTATGTGTGTGTGTGTTTTAGGAAGGCAGAGGAATGGAAAATCAAGGGAGTCCAGTTGCTGTAGGACATGGGTTGGCAACCTGTGGCTCCAGAGCTGCATGTGACTCTTTCAGCCTTCTGCGATTCCCGGTCATTTGCAGAGAGACAGAGAGAGGCACTTGCGCTTCCTCTCTCTCTCTTCCTCTCTCTCTCTCTCTCTCTCTCTCTCTCTCTGTGTGTGTGTGTGTGTAAAAAAGAGAGTGGCCTCATGCTGTTCTCCGACAAGCTGATAAGCTTATTGGGCGGGGCTCCTGCCTTGCTGTGTCTCAGCAGGAAGCAGCAGAAGGCAGCATCTCCCTCTCCCCCTCCCCCCTCTCTCTCACACACACACACTGAGTGGGGGAAGAGGACTGGCATACCAAGGGCAGGAGAGAGCCAGCCCAATAAGAATGTATGTCAGTTGATCAGAGAGAGGGGGAAAGGGGGGGAGGAAGAGAGAGGGAGGGAGGGAAGGAGAGGGAGAGGAAGAGGGAGAGAACTCATGCACAGCAGCCTCTATTTCTTTTTAATTAAACTCTTCACTCAAGCCCCCTCCCAGTGTTTTCTGTGGGAAATGAGTCTAAGTGGCTCTTTGAGTGTTTAAAGTTGCCGACCCCTGCTGTAGGAGATAACCCGGCTGAGCCTAGGGGAGGAGGGTACCCTGCTCCCCCACAAGAGATCTTGTTCCTGCTCATTTCTCTTGTCCATTAGTAGCTCAGATTCTTGTAGGAAACTTAAGCTTGCAATAAATCATTAGACTTATCCTGATTTGGCTGGCAGGTGAGAGTTGCCTTTTGGGAAATTATCTTTGGGAAACTGAAGAGCAGGTTTTGCCAAGGAGCCTGGGGGATGCTAGGGGGGATACAGAGGTCATCAGGTGGCTGGTTTGATTGGTGTGTGTGTGTGTGTGTGTGTTGATTTCTATGGGGGAGGGTATTTTTGTAAGCTTCCCCAGAATGACCTTGAGTGATACCAATAAAGGAGAATATTTACAACTGAGGGTTGAAATGAGGAGGGGTCCTTGCCTTGCTTGTTTTCTTGCAGACATTTCATAACCCAAATTGGGAACAACATCAATGTTAGAAGGGAGTGGGGTTTGTGGAGGAGAAAGGAGGAGAAAGAGGAGGAGGAGGACTCTCCTTGGTGCTCTCTGAGCTTGGTGATTTTCTTGCAAACGTTTCATTACCAAACTAGATAACATCATCAGTGCCAGAAGGAAATGGGGGTTTGCTCTCCCTCCCTTCTAGCACTGATGATGTTACCAAGTGGCTGCAAGAAAACAAACTAGCACAGAGAGCACCAAGGACCCCACAGTAATCCTCCTCCCCCTTCTCCTCCTCCTCCTCCCCCCCCCATAAACCTTACTCCTTTATAGCACGGATGATACTGAGCTTGGGTAATGCAGTGTCTGCAAGAGAACAAGCTCAGAATACCAAGGACCCCACACTCTCTCTCCTCCCCCCTCCTCTTCCCCTCCACAAACCTTACTCCCTTCTAGCACTGATGAGAAAAC
Organism: Crotalus tigris; assembly: GCF_016545835.1. Lineage (NCBI taxonomy): Eukaryota > Metazoa > Chordata > Lepidosauria > Squamata > Viperidae > Crotalus > Crotalus tigris. The sequence continues at coordinate 421,601 of NW_024097184.1, forward strand.
AAGCTCAGAGAGAACCAAGGACCCCTCAGTCCTCCTCTCTCCTTCCTCCTCTTCCTCCTCCTCTTCCTCTCTCCATAAACCCCACTCCCTTATAACACTGATGGTGTTCCCTGGTTGGGTCATGAAACATCTGCAAGAAAACAAGCAAGCTCAGAGAGCACCAAGGACCCCTCAGTCCTCTTCTCTCCTTCCTCCTCCTCCTCCTCCTCTCTCCATAAACCCCACTCCCTTGTAGCACTGATGACGTTCCCTAGTCAGGTCATGAAATGTCTGCAAGAAAATAAGCAAGCTCAGAGAGCACCAAGGACCCCTCAGTCCTCCTCTCTCTCTCCCCCCTCCTCCTCCATAAACCCCACTCCCTTCTAGCACTGATGACATTCTCTAGTCAGGTCATGAAACGTCTGCAAGAAAACCAGCAAGCTCAGAGAGCCCCAAGGGACCCCCTAACCTTGAATTGGGGAGCCCTAGACATTTTCTTAAAAGCAGTTTAGAACAACCTGACGCAGCTGCCAGGGACAGGTCAAAGGCCGCCGCCCTGATTGCGCTTCTTCCCTGTCCCGCAGGCACTCGCGGAAGCGATGGGAACGTTTCGTCCACAGTGAGAATCAGCACTTGGTCAGCCCTGAAGCCTTAGATTTCCTGGACAAATTGCTGCGATACGATCACCAGTCCCGACTGACGGCGAGAGAAGCCATGGAGCATCCTTACTTCTGTGAGTCCGGCTTTCGAGAAGCCTGGTCAAGCGTCCCTTTGCCGGACAAAACACCTGGCGGGAAATGATGACTTGATCTGCTTTTCGGAGTAACCCTGGAGAACAGGGTCCTAGATGCTGCACTAACCGACTTAATTAGTTCTTCAGAGTGACAGGGTTGCGTCCTTTTCTGACGACAAGTTGATGTTGGCCAAGTACTGCCAAATATGGAATCAGACCTGGAGTTGATAGCTGAGATAAGGAAAAAAAAAATAAAGCTTTGTATAAGGACAGCGTTGTTAGAGCTGGGCCCCTTTAAGATGGGTGGACTTCATCTCTCAGAATTCCCCAGCCAGCTAATGCTGGCTGGGGGATTCTGGAAGTTAAAAGTCCACCCATCTTACAGTTGCTGAGCTGGCATTCTGAGAGTTGAAGTCCAGCCATCTTAATATTGCTGAGCTGGCCAAGGAATTCTGGGAATTGAAGTCCAGCCATCTTAATATTGCCAAGCTGGCTGGGGAATTCTGGGAGTTGAAGTCCACCCATCTTAATATTGCCGAGCTGGCCAAGGCATTCTGGGAGTTCAGCCATCTTAATATTGCCGAGCTGGCTGAGGAATTCTGGGAGTTGAAGTCCAGCCATCTTAATATTGCCAAGCTGGCTGAGTCATTCTGGGAGTTGAAGTCCAGCCATCTTAATATTGCCAAGGTTGGGAGACATAAGAATTTAGGGCCTTCTAAATGTGCTAGACTGCAGGATCAGATTTAATGTCGATGGGCTGGATAAGGATGTTGGCTTTTGTAGTCCCACTTTGGAGGGTTCTGGAAAACTGCACTAAACACAGGTAGTCCTTGACTTACAACAGTTCGTTTGGTGGCCTTTCGAAGTTACAACGGCACTGGAAAAAGTGACTTGGGACCGTTTTCCACACTTACGACCCCTAGGGTCACGTGATCAAAATCCAGATGCTGGGCAGCTGGTTCATCTTGATGACTGCTGCTGTGTCCCAAGCTCACGCGATCCCCTTTTGCGCCTTTCTGACAGGCGGGATCGATGGGGGAAGCCAGATTTGGTAACTTGGGATACTGAACTTAACCAACTGCCGTAATTCGCTTAACAACTGGGGCAAGAAAGGTTGTAAAATGGTGCAAAACTCATTGAACAAAGGCTTCACTTAACGACAGAAATTTGGGGCTCCCTTGTGGCCGTATGCCGAGGACTGCCTATAGATCTTTAATCCGTGTGCCTGCTGTTGCTGACTAAGCAGGTGGAATGTCTTTCCTGTTTACCCAGGCCATACATGCACACCCAGTCTTAGGGCTTTTGCAACTGAGGGAAGGTGAGATAATGGAAGTCGAAAAGCTGCTTTTCCTCTGAAGACATTTCACTTCTCATCCCAGAAGCTTCTTCAGGTTCTGACTGGATGGTAAGGAATGGAAGGATTTATACTCCTTGCAGACAGCTGGTCATTTGTCTTCGTTTAGAGGGTCATTGAGGCCACTTGGAGGTTAATCTATTTATCTGTGTCCTCAGGGTCGCTTGAGTAGTGCAAATGGGCGTGGAACCTTCTTGGCTGCAGGATGTTTTCTGCCCAAGAAGGCTCCACACCAGGGGGTCTTCAGACTTCGCCCGTTTATGACTTGTGGACTCAGTTGAGGAATTCTGGGAGTTGAAGTCCACAAGTCATAAACGGGCCAAGTTTGAAGACCCCTGCTCCATACCCATTTGTACTATTCAGGTGACCCTGAGGACACAGGTGAACTTCCAAGTGGCCTCAACAACTCTCGAAAGGAAGGCAAATGACCAACTGTCTGCAAGGGGTATAAACCATTCCGCCACCATCCAGCCAGAGCTGAAGAAGCTTCTTGGATGAGAAGCAAAACATCTTCAAAGGAGAAAAATGAGAAGGTCCAGTTGCCTCCTGAAAAAGCACCTTAGGGACAACCAGGACCGGGATGACTGAGATTCTCCATAAACAGTAAGACTTGGAAGCTACTCCCTCTAACGGGGATGTTTGTTTGTGCAAACAGATTGTCAGAGCATGCACAGTCTTATTGCGCGAGATAACCCAGGAGTAAACACTGTAAACAGTGGTCATATTAAATAGTGGTTTATCTTACACTATCTACAATATTATAAATCGGGAACAATATACATACATGTGCTAATACAGCAGGATCCAACACATCAGTCACAGCAGGAAATGGGAGAAAATGCATCAGCAGAGCTTTCCCCTTTATACAAAGGCTGTTAAAGAGACACAGACCCTGCTGAGTCATTATCATTACATCATACATCTCCCATTACATAAGCTGGCTAGCTGTTCAATTATTACCTTGACACAGATCAGTTCTTGACTTAACGACGGGTTACTTAGCAAGTGTTCAAAGTTCCGATGGAACTATTTTGGGCTTCCAAAGTTTTGACAGTCAGCCCCCCATCCCCCTCTGGTCACGTGACCAAATTTCGGGCATTTATCAACTCTTGACATGTTGACGTCCGTTTGCAGCACCCTACATTTAGGCGATTACGTTTTACGACCGTTTTTGTGAAAAAAAACCCTGTCCTTCCCATTTCTGGCAAAACGGCAGCCAAGGGAACCATGGATTCGCTTAATGACTATGGCATTTGCTTTAACGACCGCCAGAACAACAACAACAACAAAAGACCACGACTGTCAGGGCCGACAAGCATAGCGAGCAGACACCGTGGCGGTCATCGTATGTTTTTCCTTCCCGTGGCTCCGAGTAGTTCATGCAAGGGCTCATCGTCTTCTTCCTTGTCTTTCCAGACCCGATCGTGAAGGACCAGGCTCGGATGAACTCAGCCAGCCTGCCAGGGAGCAGCACGCCTGTGAGCAGTGCTGGGATGCTGTCAGGTGGGTCCGTCCGGGGTGCTGGAATAGGAAACGGGGCTGCTTCTCCCATAAGCCATTCTGTTCCGCTGCTTGGATTCCCTGATGGGGCAAGACACTGCATATAAACAACCCCAACTCCTTTCTAGTGCTGATGATGTTACCTAGTTGGGTCATGAAGCGTCTGCAAGGAAACCACCAAGCTCAGAGGACACCAAGGACCCAACATTCCTCCTCCTCCTCCTCCTCCTCCTCCCTTCTAATACTGATGATGTTGCCTGGTTGGGTCATGAAATATCTGCAAGAAAACAACCAAGCTCAGAGAGCACCAGGGACCTCACAGTCCTCCTCCTCCTCTCCACAAACTGCACTGACTCCCTTCTAGCATTGATGATGTTACCTAGTTAGGTCATGAAATGACTGTCAGAAAACAGCCAGCTCAGAGATCAATATGGACCCCACAGTCCTCCTCTCCACAAACTGCACTGACTCCCTTCTAGCATTGATGATGTTACCTAGTTAGGTCATGAAATGACTGCCAGAAAACAGCCAGCTCAGAGATCAGTATGGACCCCACAGTCCTCCTCCTCCTCTCCCTCTCCACAAACTGCACTGACTCCCTTCTAGCATTGATGATGTTACCTAGTCAGGTCATGAAACATCTGCAAGAAAGCAGCCAGCTCAGAGATCAATATCAATGAGCTGAGGTGGCGCAGCAGTTAGAGTGCAGTACTGCAGGCCACTTTAGCTGACTGTGTTCAGCAGGTCAGCGGTTCAAATCTCACCGGCTCAAGGTTGACTCAGCCTTCCATCCTTTCGGGGTAGGTAAAATGAGGACCCAGATTGTTGGGGGCAATGTAAATATATATATATATACATTGCTTACTGGTGTACACTGCTTAGAGAGTGCTTGCACTTAAAGAGGAATGTAAGTCTCATAAATAAATAAATAAATATGGACCCCACAGTCCTCCTCCTCCTCCTCCTCCTCCTCCTCCTCCCTCAGCTAGTGTTCCCAAGAAAGCAGAACTCTTGAAACTGGCAGGAACTTTTATTGGGAGACAGTGAAAGCAGCAAAACAAAGCATGAGCTAAAGAATTCCCGGGTAAATCGTTAACAATAAAACTTCCCTTCACAAACCCATCACCACCCAGAGTCCAACTGTCCGGTTCATTTCCAGCCAACCCACAGGTGCGAAGTTGTTATGGGAACCGGAGCTGATAAGGGACGGTTCCCAGGCGTTGCATCAGTTTTCACAACGTAGCGGAGATGATAAGGCAGATGCCCCCCTGGCACATTCTTCCCCCCTCTTCACACCCAAAGGGGTACATCTTAGAACAAAGTTAGGGATACATCATAGTTAAGAGACAACATCTGTGACCCCCCCCCCCTCCCAGCAGAGCAAAATCCCCCCCCCCAGAATGGCAGACCCCCAAAAATAAGCATTGAAGGGGTTCCTGACACCCTCCTCCCTGTAAACCCCACTCCCTTCTAGCGCTGATGTTACCTAGTTGGGTCTTATTTTGGGGGGGGCAAAATTACTCTCTCTGGGTCCCTAATTTTCTCCTTTTCTTCCCCCTCCCCCGCAGGGATTTCTTCAGTGGCGACGTCTTCCCCCCTCGGACCTCTTGCCGGCTCCCCAGTGATTGCCGCGGCCAACCCATTGGGCATGCCGGTACCTGCTGCCGCAGGGGCTCAGCAATAAAAGAATCCCCGTCTCCCAGATGCCGGACTGAAGCCACCATTAGGGCTGAGGGTCCTCCTCCATCCGCACCCCCCACCACAGTCACTTGTAGCCGACGTTTGGGGGGGGGGCGGTAAGAGAGAGACAGGAGGAGCCTTGGCTGAACCGTTGCTTGTGGATTGATTGTCCTTCCGTCACGTCATCCATATGTATATCTCTCTCTTTCCCTGGATATATATAGATATGGATGGATCTTCTCATGCCGAATTCTCCCCCCCCCCCCACAGCCCGCCTGCCTTTTTTTTTTTACTTGAACTTTTTGTAACTCAAGAGGAACCCCTTGGCCAAAATCCACCCGGCGAGCGTTCCACGGACTGTGTCTCGTCTGTCCTGCTCACCGTCGCCAAGTCCTCGAAAGACTCGCAAAGCGAGCACGCCGGTTCTTCCTGATCTTGGTTTCTCTTGTCCTGACGACTCAACTGTTGTCCCCAAACACCCCACCCCTTCCCCAACGCAGGGGAAACGTGTCGCCATCACAACCCTCCTACCCCTGTTGAATTCCGGCCTCGGGAAGCCAGCAAGAGGGGGACGCCGGGCTTCTGGAAGGCCACGTCAGCATCTTCTGCAGCGGCGCAGAACGAACCCGGTTGCGGGGAAAAAAAGTCACAACGGTCAGATTCCTATTGGGTTGTCTTCTCAACGTAAAGCCTCCAGCCCTCGCCATTCCCGATCCGTATCTTCTTCAAAAGATATCCGGCCCCATTGCAAAAGCTCTCCCCGTAACGCCTTCTGGAATCCTGGAACATAATTTTTCACCTGTTTTTCCTTTCTTTTGTTTTTGTTTTTTTAAAAAAAAACATCTCAAACTTCGAACAGGTTAGATCTTGGGAAACAATGAGCTGAGGTGGGACACTCGCTTGTCCAGCTCACCTGCCCTCCTCTTTTTTTCCCCCTCTCCATGTGCCATATGGCGAGAAAGATCGCTGTGTGTGCCTGCGTGTTACTTCATGGGAGCTGGTGGGAGAGTTGCAAGCTGTCTGTGACTTCCCTCCCCCCCCCAAAAGGGTGTGAAAAAACACAAAAACAGACCAACGGCGTCCTGGCGGAGGACCGTGTCCTCCCTTTTGGGGCTGTGTGTCTTGTCGACAACACGCCCCACCGAAGACTCCGTGTGTAAAATGGGTCTCGCTCTTCCTAGGCTGAAATACCCGACCTCGGAATTCCTGGCTGTAAATAAACTATTTTTTGTTTTGTTTTTTAATTTATCAAAGGTTAGGTTTAAAGTTGGCCTGTGCGCAGAGGCTCTCCCTCGGCCAGTATCCAATGTTCGACATGACGCACAGCCTCTTAACCCCGGGATTGGGGCTTCGGACCCGGAGGTAGGGCTGTGGCTGTGTATGACCCCGAGATTTCCCAATTCTTCTTTCGGCACCTTGCCGGGATTCGCTGGCCGTCACCCTGCTCAGAAGCCTTACAAGGAGCATATTCACAAGCCAAAATGTCACTGGATTTTGAGTTTTGGGGGGACCCTGTGTTTTCCTTCTGTCGCACTGAGATGTCGGGGTGGCAGCAGTAAAGGGCAGAATAGAAGACCTCTCTCCCCCCTCTTTCCAAATCTCCAGGGTCCATAGCTGGAACAGCCCATCCTATAGGATATCACCGTTGGGACACTGTTAGGAGAGGCCTGTTAATTGCCTTGGGGATGAGGTTTTCGCGGGTGTTTGTATGTAGGTCTTTGGTTATTCGGGTTTTCTCCCGCGTCAAATTGGAAGTGTCTTGGTGACGTTTCGACGAAGTCCCATTTGTCATCTTCAGGCTGGTGTTTTCGGCTTCTTGCTTCTAGAAGCATGAAGCCGAAAACACCAGCCTGAAGAAGACGAATGGGACTTCGTTGAGGCATTTTTGTGTTCGTCGGGGGCAGGATGAGACCCCGGGTGCCGGAGCATCAAACGATAGCACGGGACCCTGGATTCTCTCTCCTTCGCTGATGAGAAAAGACTTCCAGATGGGCGCCGGCCAGATTTCCCCGCGGTGGATACCGTGGTGCCTGTGAGAAACTGGGAAAGGCAGCATAGGCGCGCCTAGATTTGAACTAGGACAGCTCCTCCGGGGACTTGGCCCTTTTGCTTTCTTGTTTTGATCTTTGAATTTCGCAAGAAGGGATTCATCTTGGGCTTCCCAGGAGTCGAGGGTGCTGGGTGCGAGGCGATAAGGATTTGGAGGATCACCAGGGGGAGCGGTATCCATCAAAAAGCTAACCCAAGACCGGAAATATTTGGTTGAGGGAGTGATGTAAACCAGTGTTTCTTTGATTCCTTCTCCTTTAAAAATGCGTGGACTTCAACTCCCAGAATGCCAGGCAGGAAGTGCATTCTGGGAGTTGAAGTCCACACATCTTAAAGGGGAAGGAATTGAGAAGCATGCATCTAAACTTTCTTCCCGGTGCTTATCCTGGCCTTGCTGCCCAAAACCTGCAGATTGTAACGTCTGTGTTGTAAATTACCTCATCTGTATACGTTGTATCAGAACACTTTTAAAAAAAATTTCTCAGCACTTCCTGGGGATATTATGTTTTTCCCCCTCTTCTCAGGAGGGGGGGGGAGCTGGCATTGTGTGAGATGGCAGGAAAAGGATAAAAAAAGAAAAAGTAACGGCAGTATAAATAGTCCTATTTGCAAATTTGATTTTTTTTTAAAGATCTTGTTTGAAGTGATCTTTTTTATTATTATTATTTTGTTGAAATTTAGATTGGTTTTTTTTTTTTCCTTCTCTTTCTCTGGATTGACCTGAACAGAATTGTAGTGTCATTGTTGAAACTAACCCTTAATTGTGCTGAGAAGTTGTGCCATGGAGGTCTTTAATTTTTTTAAAAATAAAATAATTGAAACAAAAGCCTGGCGGGTTCATACTCTTAAATAAAAGCAGCAGTGGGATAGATTTTAACTTTGGGGCCAGGGGACTTCAAACTCGGCCTTTTTATGATTTGTGGACTTTAACTTCCAGAATTCCTCAGCCAGCGTGCCTGGCGGAGAAATTCTGGGAGTTGAAGTCCACGAGTCATAAAAAGGCCGAGTTTGAAGACCCCTGTCTCAAATCTAACAAAATGGAGGATGGCTGAGGAATTCTGGAAGTTGAAGTCCACGAGTCATAAAAGGGTCGAGTTTGAAGACCCCTGTCTTAAATCTAACAAAATGGAGGATGGCTGAGGAATTCTGGGAGTTGAAGTCCACGAGTCACAAAAGTTTGAAGAACTCTGTTCTAGGCCTTTAAAACTGGTTTTTGATGTCTTTCCTTGCTGGTTGATGAGTCGGGTACTTTTACTTAACTACTACACATTTGGGAAAAGATAATACAGGAAGTCCTCAAGTTACAACAGTTCATTTATGATCGTTCAAAGTTATAACGGCACTGAAAAAAAAAGTACTTATGGCTGTTTTTCCTCACGACCATGGCAGCGTCCCCTGTGGTCACGTGATCAAAATTCAGATGCTTGGCAACTGACTCGTATTTATGACAGTTGCAGTGTCTCGGGATTGTGTGATTCCCTTTTGCGACTGAGATCAGCAAAGTCCATGAGGATTCACTTAACCATGTAACTGATTTAACAACTGCAATGATTCATTTAACCGCTGTGGCAGGAAAGGATGTAAAATCGGGTAAAACACATTTAAGAATTCCCAAAGGTGCTTTTTCAGGAGGCAATTGGACTGTCTTGTTTTTCCTTTGAAGATGTTTCGCTTCTCGACCCAGAAGCTTCTTCAGCTCTGACTGGATGGTGGAGGATGGAAGGATTTATACTTGCTGCTCATTTGCATTGTTTTAGATCAGTGGTTCTCAACCTTTCTAATGCTGCGACCCCATAATACAGTTCCCCATGTTGTGGTGACCCCCAACCACTTATACATCACCGGGTGCCAGGGGCGTGGCCAAAGAAAAGGAAAAATATGGCGGACAGCCTTGTTTGGTGACCCCCGTGAAATGGTCGTTCGACCCCAAATGGGGTCCCGACCCACAGGTTGAGAACCACTGTTTTAGATGGTCGTTGGGGCCATCTGGAGGTTTATCTGTCCTTAGGACCACCTGAGCGGTACAAATGGGTGTGGAGCCTTCTTGTAACTGCTTTAAGGACTGTTGTAGAAGAATGACACAGATAAACCTCCAGGTGGCCTCAATGACTAAAATAATGCAAATGACCAGCCCTGGGTCCCTTCACTGAGTCTGTTGTCTGCATCTCAAACTGGAGCGCAAATGCTTCCTGTAGTCTGCAGTGTTTTCTGGAAATCAGTTTCAGAATGGTGCGGGAGTGTGAACGGATTTCCAGAAAACATTGCAGACTGCAGGAACCCTTTGCGCTCCAGTTGGAGATGCAGACAACACAGATTCATCCCCATCATCCTGTGCCCGTCTTCAGTTATGAAGGGACCCAGGGCAGAAAACATTTGCAGCCAAGAAGCTCCACACCCATTTGCACCACTCAGGTGACCCTGAGGACACAGGTAAACCTCCAAACGGCCTCAAGGACTAAAAGGAGGCAAATGACTGGCTGTCTGCAAGGAGTATGAATCCTTCCATTCCCCACCATCCGGTCAGAACCTGAAGAAGCTTCTGGGATGAGAAGCGAAACATCTTCAAAGGAAAAACAGTTCAGTTGCTTCCTGAAAAAGCACCTTTGGGATAACTATCATTCATTCAGCACTATCATGCTGTACTTAACCATCTTTTGTTTAGGACCGTTCCATCACCAGAAAGTGTGACCCGTGCCTGGTTTTCACAGGACTGTCACAGCATCCTCATGATCAGAATATGGGTGCTTGGCAACTGGCATGTATTTATGACTGTCGCACTGTCACACGGTCAACTTTTGTAACCTTCCCAGCCAGCTTCCGACAAGCAGATTCAACGGGGGAAGCCAGATTCGTTTTAACAATCGCTTGATTCTGTATTTTTCTCCTTGTCTGTATTTGCAGTGATTCGCTTCACAACTTTGGCCAAAAAAAGGTGGTAAAATGAGTCACGACTCACTTAACGACCGTTGCTCAGCAATGGAAATTTTGGGCTCCATTGCAGTCGTAAGTTGAGGACTACACATATTTTGCCATAACTTTAATAAACAAAATTCATTATGTTTTCTGCATTTTGAAATGCACTTTTCTACCCATTTGGAGTCAAGAAATGTGTCCAGTGCCGTTTTCCTTTCATGGATGGAAAATCAAATTATGTTCCATCAAGAGCTCCTTCTCTGGAAAAGACCATAGAGATAACGAAAATAGAAGATTCGCAAGTATCTTCCCCATATTGATTAATATTGAGGCAACTTGTCATCCTCAGCAGAGCAGAATCTCTTTCAGGTGAGAGAACAAGAGAGAAAAGGAGAATTCCGCTTTTACGACCCCCCTCCTGCCTTTTTTTCCCCCAGGAAACAAGCGTAAGTCGTCGTAAAACGAAGGCTATCGTGCCTTTAACCAAGATGGCGTCCAAGGTATTTCCGGCCGCTTCCCCTTCATCGACCAAGTGAGAAACCGAAAGTTTGACGGGGGCGGAAATGACGTCATGAGAGCTTCGGGCTCTTTTGATCACGAAATAGAGCATGGCCCGCGGAGCAGCATACCTTTTCTCGGGCAGTCTGAAACCGAAGGCTACCTCGTGCCTTCAACAAAGATGGCGTCCAAGGCATTTCCGGCCGCTTCTCCTTTCATCGGCCAAGTGAGAAAGCGAAGCGATTCCCGCCGGTGGCGGAGGAGGAAATGACGTCACGAACGCTTCCGCCTCTTCCGAACACCAGGAGAACGTGGCCGGCGGAGCAGCATGGTGACCGAGGGAGGTGAAGAGCCCGGCGGAGGAGCGAAGGGCGAAGCTTTAAAGCTATATTGTCCGCGGGAACAGGCAGAGGAAGGCCCGGTAAGGGCAGGGCTGCCGGTTGGGTCGGGGTCGCCTCCGCGGCAGGGTCTCTGGGTCTCTCACGCCGGGGGTGGGGGTGGGGGGGTGGACTTCATCTCCCAGAATTTCTTGCCGTTGACCCTAATGGAGGGCCAGGATGGGGGATGAAGCCTGCGGGCAATTCGGCCTAGGCCAGGGGTCCTCAATCATGGCAACTTGAAGACTCGTGGACTTCAACTCCCAGAATTCCTCAGCCAGCATGGGGGAACTATGGCCCCCTCATGACTCGTGGACTTCAATTCCCAGAATTCCTCAGCCAGCATGGGGGAACTATGGCCCCCTCATGACTCGTGGACTTCAATTCCCAGAATTCCTCAGCCAGCATGGGGGAACTATGGCCCCCTCATGACTCGGGGACTTCAATTCCCAGAATTCCTCAGCCAGCATGGGGGAACTATGGCCCCCTCATGACTCGGGGACTTCAACTCCCCGAATTCCTGAGCCAGCGTGGGAGAACTATGGCCCCCTCACGACTCCTGGACTTCAACTCCCAGAATTCCTGAGCCAGCCTGGCTCAGCTTGGAAACCTCTCCTTTTCCCCTCAGCATGGCTGGCTCAGGAATTCTGGGAGTTGAAGTCCACCAGTCATAAAAGAGCCAAGGCTGCCTACCCCTGGCCAAATGTCTGAATTATGCTCTCAATAGGCAAGTTCTCATCACAGGAGGAAGGAGAGCAAGAGGAAGCCCTAGACCAGGGGTCTTCAAACTTGGCCCTTTTATGACTTGTGAACTTCAACTCTCAGAATTCCTCAGCCAGTGTGCCTGGCTGAGGAATTCTGAGAGTTGAAGTCCACAAGTCTTCATGTGGCCAAGTTTGAAGGCCCCTGGCCTACGAAACGGGCCGCCTCGCACTGGCTTCTCAGTCTTGGTCAAGGCACGCTGGGTGAGGAATTCTGGGAGTTGAAGTCCACAAGTCATAAAAGGGCCAAGTTTGAAGGCCCCTGTTTCAAAGCATCGATGCTGTGATTTGAATTCAGAGATTTGGAGACAGCTGTCCTGTCCCTCTCAACCTTCTCTCTCTGTGTGTGTGTGAGAGAGAGAGAGGGAGAAAGAGAGAGGGAAATATAATAGATATTTATAAATTATAATTTACATTTAATTTATAAATATAAACTATATAGGAATTTATAATAGATAAACACAGAGATAGATAAATAGAGAGAGATAGAAACATAGATACAGACCGAGGGGGAGAGAGAAAAAATATTAGAATGTGCAGAAATGGACAGACTTTCTATGAGGTTGAAAGAAAAAGAAGAAACAGAATACTATCAGACTTGGGGCTTGTTTATCAATGGCTAGAGAAAATAATAAAGGATTAGGAATTAAACTTATACTAGTAAATGATAAACTCAGACAACACATTGTTGAATAAATGCTATTGAATTGTATGAAAAAAGTAATAAAAATTTTACCAAAAATTATATAATAATATAATTAATAATAATTAATTATTATTATTATTAATAGGGTTAATAGAATAGAATAGCACAGTTGGAAGGTCTTCTAGTCCAACCCCCTGCTCAAGCAGGAAACCCTACACCATTTCAGGCAAATGGCTGTCCAATCTCTTCTTAAAAACTTCCAGTGTTGGAGCATTCACCGCTTCTGGAGGCAGGTTGTTCCACGGGTTAATTGTTCTAACTGTCAGGAAGTTTCTCCTTAGTTCTGTAAGTTCTATAAATAAGAGACACAGAGATAGGCAGACAGATGGAGGCATAGATATATATAGAGAGACATAGATTGAGGATAACCCTAATCCTGCCCACAGCGTTTCTGCCACAGAATTGTTGAAAAGTACGTTTTCTTCACATAGGATACTAATTTTTAAATGCTTATCTTCTAACGTTTTAAAGTGAGAGACCAGAGCAAGTTCCTGACCAGGCGTTGTCTCCAGAGCTGTTTGGGGCAGAGACTAAAGATGAAGAGAACACAATGATATGGGACCAATGCAGAGAGGTAAGGCAACTATAATGAGGGGATTTTACTCACTGTTTCTTTAGCTGTGAGTAAATTTGTTCTGGGGGAAGTCTCTGCAGTTGTGTCAAATTCATTGCCCATCTTTTTGTGGTGGGCATTGGTCCAAACAGCTGCCAAAATAATAATCTGTAGTGCATGGGCCTCGGAATTCCTTGTGGTTCTGGGGATAGTTTTTCTACAGACACTTGTATTCCCTCCCCCCCCCCTTCTGTTCCTCTGCATGTCTGGCACCATACAGACAAGGAAAAAAGTACTGACTTATCGCGACTTTTTCCCCATTGCTGGCAAGGGATGGGTGCGGTTTCACTGTGATGCATCCAGCTTGCGGGCCGGCAGTTTGACATGCCTGAGTTAGAAGCTAACCAGCTTGTTTAATGTGAGATGAATGATGCAATGTTAGGAATGACTCAGCAGGGTCTGTGTCTTTTTAAGAGCAAGCAGGGCCTGTATCCCTTTAAGAGGCTGAATATAAAAGGGAAGGCCTTTTGACAAAAGAAGGGACAAGCATCAGTTAAGGGAAGAATGCTTCCTTACCTTTTCCCTACTGTCTTTTTCTCTAAAGGAAACTGAATTTTTCCTTTTTTTTTTTTGTAGAAGATTTTGGATTGAGATCGTGGACATCGTGCTCACCACACAGCTAGATGACTCCCTTTTAATCTTTGCACAGGTGAGTCGCAAGGAAACAAAGCTTTGCTTTGGAATAATCTCCTGCATTATTATAACATTCAGGGGTCAGTTTTGATGTTTGATCCAATGGAATTGGATACATCTAGTTTAATGAAGAGAAGGACGAGGGGTGACATGATAGCAGTGTTCCAATATCTCAGGGGCTGCCCCAGAGAAGAGGGAGTCAATCTATTCTCCAAAGCGCCAGAAGGCTGGACAAGAAGAAACTAATCCAGGAGAGAAGCAACCTAGAAATAAGGGGGGATTTCCCAACAATGAGAACAATTAACCAGTGGAACGACTTGCCACCAGAAGTTGTGAATGCTCCAACACTGGAAGTTTTTAAGAAGGGACTGGTATAGGGTTTCCTGAGCAGGGGGTTGGAGTAGATGACCTCCAAGGTCTCTTCCAAGTTTTTATTATTATTGTGGAACTGTTGAAACATCTCATTCGCCATAATTCAGAAATTGTTCCTGAGAATGCTCTTTCTAATGCCTGGAACAAGGGAAGCTAATATGTTGCTAGATAATCAGAACTAGGCGACTGTAAATTCTAGTTCTGACGTGGGCAGAAAGCCAGCTGGGTAGTTTTGGCCCGTCCCTCTGGGTCCTAGGAAGAAGGCAGTGCAAACCACTTCTGAAAATCTGGCCTAGAAAACTGCAGGGGTTTTTCTAAGCAGTTATCAGGAGTTGAGACTAACTTGAGAACATGTACAGATACATTTGTTAAATGAGTTTTGCCACATTTTTTTCCTTTTTTTAAAGAAATGTTTTACTGATTTTTTACAATAACAATGCCTGGAGTACAGCGTGTTGTCTTGGTTCATATATTTTGAAAAAAAAAAAACAACAATAGTTAATTAACAGCCAATCATAATTAATTTTTGTAATTCCATAATCAGTATATTAATAGTGTATTTCTTTGATCTTCCCTTCTCCCAATAATATTTTCCTTCCACCCTAAACAAATATTCTTAATATTTTCAATGCATAAATGGTTCAGTGTAGACATTTTTTCCATGTTTGTACAAATAATAACATCCACGTATGACGTTTTTTCTTAACTTGTGTTATTTTTCTAAAAGTCACCTTATTAGTTCACCATATATTCTATTCTCATAGTTCTTAAGCTTAATTTCCCCTTAATATTCAAACAATTCTTATCAGTTATAATTTGCTCAACATTAACCAACTGAATAGCCAGATTTTCCATTTGGATGCACCATTGCAATGTTTTCATAATTCACATTTTTTATCATGCATGAAATATGAAACCATTTCTTTCCTTTCTCGCCACACTTGTTAAGTGACACGGTTGTAGAGTTAAATCGGGCTTCCCCCATTGATTTTGGCGTAAAGTCGCAAAAGGGGATCATCGCAACCGTCGTAAAAAATATGACTCACTTGCCAAGCCTCTGAATTTTGATCATGTGACCCGGGGGGGGGGGATGCTGCAACGGTCATAAATGTGAAAAACGGTCGTAAGTCGCCTTTTTTACAGGGCTGTTTTAACTTCAAGTGGCCACTGAGTGAACTGTTGTAAGCTAATGAGTCCATTTCCCATGTATTTCAGAATCTGGAGTTCTAATCTCTTAAGCTCCAGCTTCTAGGTCAGACATGTCAAACACAAGGCCGGGGGCCAGATGCGACCTGCGAAGTGGTTTCATGTGGCCCGCGAAGCCATCCTGGAAACAGTGAGGGAATGGCTCCTGCTGCCTTGGCCCAGGCCCAGGCCGGCCGGGAGCCAATGTACAATTTTGTGGCGGCCATCTATGCTGAAACGCTTTCAGTCTTAGCTCCACAAGGCCGTCTAGAAACAGCGAGGAACCGGCCCCTGCCGTGTCGGCCCACCCCTGGGTGCATGCTGGGGAGGGGTCCCCCTTTGTGAGGAATGAAGAAATGGACCATGCCTTGGCACTTGCCCTGATTCCACCCCCTTCTGCCAGAGACCCTCAGATCTGTCCTACTCCTGCCCAGCACTCCACAGACACTCTTGACGCGAACGATGTAGAGCTGGCCACACCCACCCAGCAGGCCACGCCCACCCCATCCACGCCCGCCCAGTAGGCTGCACCCCCCCTGACCCCCCCGAGGGCAACCGCAATGCTGATGCGGCTCTCAATGAAATCGGGTTTCATTGTCAGCTGAAGTCAGCTCTGCTCTCTTTTCTGCTGGGGATGATCCCTCCCAGTGCAGCCATGTCAAATTCGGTCCTTGCCTGCTCTGTGGTGGGAACCGGCCCTGCGGCTGCCACATTAATGCTGTAGTTCATGGGCCCCGGGTTAATGTTGTTGGACCCGGGGATAAAAATATGCTACAGACATTATTATAAAGCGCCAGGCCTTCTGATGGAGTCAGGGATATATGAATAGAATATAAAATGGAATAATAGAATAGGCAGACAATAGAATAATAGAATAAAGCAGACAGATTGGAGAGTAGAATAGAATAATGGGATAGAATCGTATATAGAACAGAATATAGAAGAATAGAATAGAAGAATAAAGTAAAATAGACAGATTGTAGAATAGGATAATGGAATAAAATAGTATATTGAATTGAATATAGAAGAATAGAATAGACATTCTAGAATAGAATAATAGAATAGAACAGACAGATTGTAGAATAGAACAGAATAATAGAATATATTGTAGAATAGAATGTAGAATAGAATAATAGAATAGAACAGACAGATTGTAGAGTAGAACAGAATAATAGAATATATTGTAGAATAGAATGTAGAATAGAATAATAGAATAGACAGGTTGTAGAATAGAATAACAGAAGAGTTGGCAGGAACCTTGGAGGAACATCTGGCTGGCTGTGTGATGATGATGAATGATGGTAATAATAATAATAATAGAATTGGAAGGGACCTTGGAGGTCATCTAGTCCAATCCCCTGCTCAGGCAGGAAACCCCATCCCATTTCAGACAAATGCTTGTCCAGTCTTGTCTTAAAACTTCCAGTGTTGAGCATTCACAGCTTCTGGAGGCAGGTTATTCCACTGATTATCTAGTCCAACCCCTCCAAGCAGGAGACCCCCCTACGCCATTTCTGACAGATGTACTGTGTCTGGACGGATGCGCTTGGCAGTGCCTCCCACTTCCAACCCCCCCCCCCCAAAGCCAGGCCAGAAGAATAATCCTCCTCAAAAGCCACTGAGGAATTAGGAGAGCCAGAACACTCCTGTCACTTCATCTTTTTTTAAAAAAAATTATGCATTAGACTAGCCCAAGATTAATAGCACGGGTCGTCCTCCACTTACGACCACAATTGAGCCCAAAGATGTTGCTAAGCAAAACATTTAAGTGAGTTTCTGCCCCATGTTAAGACCTTTCTCACCACATTTGCCAAGTGAACCACTACAGTTGTTAAATGAGTAACATGGTTATGGAGTGGAATCTGGCTTTCCCCATTGGCTTTGCTTCTCAGAAGGTCATAAAAGGGGATCACGTGATCCTGGGGACACTGCCGTCATAAATGTGAGTCAGTTGCCAGTTGTCTGGATTTTGATCACGTGACCGTGGAGGATGCCGCATTGGTCGTAAGTGTGAAGAACGGTCATAAGTCCTTTTTTCCAGTGATGTAACTTTGAACGGTCACTGAATGAAACAGTTATAAATTGAGGACTGCCTGTGATTCTTTTTTTTTTTTAAAAAAGTAAACATTTTAAGATGGATTCATTTAATTTTGGAATCTCTCAAGTTGATTTCATTCATTTGTAAATGATATGCATAGTTGTAAAAAGAAACATCGTGCATTTTTTGTTTTTTAAAAAATAACAATTGTTAATTGATTCCCTGGCAGATCTTCTCTCATCCAGAATGTCTGGAACCGTTGTTAAGTCGAACTTTCAGTCTTGGGAAGACGGGGCAAAATGTCTCGCAACGCAGCATCCACACGCCTTTATTTTGAAAAGACCCATGAAGAAAAAAAAGAGTCCTATTTTGTTCAGGAAAAGGCCCAAATAAAGACCAAGCATGGATTGTTGCCGTGAGCCTATTGGGGGAAAAAAACAGTGGATCATTTTGATTTATTTGGTAATGAAGCTGGTAGACTCTCTTTTAATTGCTTCCTCTCCTGATGAAATTATATATATAATTCCTAACTGACGAGGAAACTAGCCTTCTACAATGGGGCCTTAACCTGATGGATGCGCAACCCATTGACTTCATCGCAGCTGTAGAACCCGCGATACAATGCATAATCACCAGCGACGAGGTAAGAAACTCCCTAAGACAGCGAGTCACAGGACTGCTCATGGGCCATCAACGACATCACATTCTACCAACAAGGGAGAGAAAGGCCTTGGAGGAGCTACGGAAGGGCAATTCTATCGTACTCCTACCGGCTGATAAGGGCAGAGCCACGGTCGTTAAGGACAGGGCCACATATAATAGCAAGGCCCGATCCCTACTCGATGATACTCGCGCATATAGAGTGGTCAAAACAGACCCCACAACGTCCATAAAGAACCAACTTAATAAGATCATAGATAAGCTTAAAGGACGGGGGAGAGTTAGTGAAGAAGACTTGAGAGTTATAGGACCAAGGGACTCGGCAATGGTGAGATACATAAGGACGGGATCCCTTTAAGACCCATCGTGGCATTCAAGGGCATGCCAACATTTGGCTTGGCCAAATGGCTAAGCCAACGGTTGCAGCATTTGGTGGAGGGAAGCACGACTACAGTGAAACCGTCACAGGAGTTCCTGCAAAGACTCAAGGCAGTGAGAATACGGGATGACAAGACCATGATTTCATTTGATGTGACATCACTATTTACATCCATCCCACAAGGGCTAGCTGTCTCAACAATAAAAGAATTACTACAGCTAGAGGGATCACAAAACCATGGCCCCTTTAAGACACGATGTCATCCAACGGCTGCGGCTATACCTGAGAACACACTTCACATTACAGGGCACGATGTATGAACAAATTAAGAGCACGCCAATGGGGTCCCCCATCTCTGGTGTCATCGCTGAGGCGGTCCTACAGTGTCTGGAATCCAAAGTGATGTCCAATTACTGCCCTGAATTTTGGGCTAGATAGGACACATTCACTATCATCAAACGGACAGACAAGGCTGCCTTTATAGAGAGATTAAATGCAGTGTTCCCTGACATTCAGTTTACAGCGGAGAAGGCGGCCTTCCTAGACTTACTAGTCAGTCGCCAAACCAATGGTGCCCTCCACACAACTGTATACCGAAAGGCGACCCATTAGACAACGGGTCATGGGGCTATTGATGGGCCATAAGCGCTGTCAAATATTGTCCAGAGAGGAAAGGGAAGCCTCAGAACAACTGAGGAAGGACAATACCATCGTCATCCTACCAGCGGATAATGGGAGGGCGATGGTGATTATGGATAGAGCATAATATATGGATAAAGCCCTGACGTTGCTCAGTGATACGACAGCGTACAAAGTCATCAATAGAGACCCCATGACCGCACTTAAAAACTGTTATCAATAAACTCCTTAACAACTTCAAATGCTATGGGAAGGTGGACGAAGACACCCTAAGGAGAATACGTCTGGGGGATTCGGCTATGGCCAGATTCTACGGCCTACCAAAAGTCCACAAAGAAGGAGTCCCCCTTTTCCCCATCGTTTCATTCAAAGGCACACCAACCTCTGAGTTAGCCAAATGGCTGAGTGGCCAGATCAGTCATTTGGTAGATAAAGAGACTACAGTAAGATCGGCAAAGGAGTTTCTTGAGAAAAATCAGACCTCTAAGGGTGGAGGAAGATGAAGTGATGGTGTCATTTGACGTCACCTCACTCTTCACCTCCAGCTCACAAGATCTAGCGATCACAGTATTGAAGGATTGCCTTAATGAAGAGGGACAAAGACAGCACCAAGACTCCCTCCATACCGACGATTTGGTAAAATTGATAACATGCCTAAAAACATACTTTACTTTTCAAGGAACCATATACAAACAGATCGAAGGGACGCCAATGGGGTCACCTATTTTGAGCATAGTAGCGGAGGCGGTCCTGCAACGGCTTGAGACCGTAGTAATGACCAAGTAGCAACCTAAAGTAATGACCAAATAGCAACCTAAATTTGATGACACATTTGTGGTCATTAAGAGAAGAGACGTGATAGGGCCAGCTTCGTGGACACACTGAATTTGGTATACCCAAATATCCATTTTACAGCAGAGGAGGAGAATCAGGGTTCCCTGGCCTTTTTGGATGTGCTGGTTAATCGCCAACCTGATGGGACCTTACAGATAAGGGTATACCATAAACCAACTCATACCAACAGAACCCTCCACTATAAAAGCAATCATCCAGTGGCCTGCAAAGCAAGTTACGTCAGAACATTATTCAAACGCATAGACTCACATTGTAATACAGCCAGGGCAAAAACCGAGGAAAGAAACCATCTTTACCGGACTTGTAAAGTATAATGGTTATCCAATTGAATTTATTAGGCGTCACAGCAGACCACATAGACCCCATGAAGACTTACAATCCAACAGGATAACAACACAACCCATACGTATCTCCCTCCTGTATATCAACTACGTATCCGAGGCAACAGCTAGACTATTGGCTCCCTTCAATGTAAAAGTGTCCCCCAAACCGGATCAGACCTTACGCGCCAGAGTCATGCACCCCAAAGACCCGCTCCCCAACGAAGAAAGATCTTTGATAGTGTATAAGATCAAATGCAAGGATTGCCCCTGCAACTATGTTGGGGAGACTTCCAAGAGGTTAAAATCCAGGGTGCATGAGCACGCACTGGCTGTCAAAAGACACGAACAACATTCGCAGGTGTGGACCCACATGGCCAATTTTGGCCACAGGTTCGATCTTGCCAATGCACAAACTATATCTAGAGATATCATCAAGGGAGGCCGCCTACTCAAGGAGGCCTGGCTTTCCACCGGGAACTCCATAAACCGCCACATACCAAATGCTGAAAACATGGGAAAGACAACATCACAATTCCCAACGAAGGCAACTTATCCAGTGAACGTACCTAATACACCTCTCTCCCTCCTATTTTCCCCATCACAACAACCCTGAGAGGTGGTTTGGACTGAGAGACAATGCCTAGGCTAAAGTGACCCAGGTGGCTTTTGTGCCTAAGGCAGGATTAGAACTCAGAGTCTCCTGCTGATTGGCCCAAAGTCACCCAGCTGGCTTTAATGCCTAAGGCGGGACTAGAATTCACCTCCTGCTGATTGGCCCAAAGTCACCCAGTAGCTTTAATGCCTAAGGCGGGACTAGAATTCACCTCCTGCTGATTGACCCAAAGTCAACTATCCTTACTTTTTTTTCAGTGTCACAAAATTCATGACTGACTTTCATTTTTTTTCTTGACTATGATTAATAAACCTTAATTCTAAGGCTGGTACTTTCCTCTTTATTTCCTCTTAAATCTCAAAATCTAATTTATGAAAGCATGAAGCATGCTCGTTTCCACCAGTGTGTTTGAGTTTGAGGAATCACTGCAGGATCCGAGATGTACTTTTTTTTTTAAAGCTCAACAAAATGTAGTAGATAAAATAACAACATTCCCACCCTATCTGATCTGAATAAACTGATAGCAGAAGTTATTTTAAGTCACGTCAACCAACAGCCCCAGAAAGAATGTTTCTAAACAATTTTTGAGGAACTGAAACTGCCTGTTTTCAAAAATTATCTATTACTCAAGCAACGGGGAAAAAAACATGACTATTTAGAGAACAAACAATGTAGTTAAAAGTTGTCTTCCATTTTCCTCAGTGAAATAAATGACACTTTAAAAGGCTTAATGCTATCGTACCCACAAGGTAGTTGCTGATGGCACCTCTGCCATTTTATTTTATTTATTTCTTGCATTTTTAAACCGCAAAATTGGGCCTGGTCTCTAGAAAAAAAAAATGGAAGAAAATGCAATTTAATGTTGGGAGCTAAGAATTTCAGTATGGGAGAATGGTTTTTAGGCTGTTCGTCAAAGATCAAACTGACTCATGCAGCATCCCTCATGGTTTTCAAGACCAGAAATAGCCCTGCCTCTTGATTCTGACAGGAATCCAAAATGGCTTTTGATCCGTGTTCCTCAACCTCGGCAGCTATAAAATAGGTGGATTTCATTTCCCAGAATTCCCCAGCCAGTTAAGGTAGGATGGCTAGGGAATTCTGGGAGTTGAAGTTCACAAGTCTTAAAAGTTGCCAAAGTTGGACACCCCCCCCCCGCTTCATCCAGTGGACTTTCTTGTTTTTTCCTTGAAAACTTCGCTTCCCATCCTAGAAGCTTCTTCAGCTCTGACTGGAATTTATACTCCTTTCACACAGATGGTCATTTGCATTCTTTTAGAGAGTCATTGAGGCCACCTGGAGGTTTATCTGTGTCCTCAGGGTCACCTGAGTGGTGCAAATGGGTGTGGAGCCTTCTTGGAACTGCTGAATGGACTGTTGTAGAAGGACGACAAAGATAAACCTCCAGGTGGCTTCAATGACTCTAAAAGAATGCAAATGACCAGCTCTGGGTCCCTTCACGGACTCTGTTGTCTGCATCTCAAACGAGCGCAAAGGGTTCCTGTAGTCTGCAATGTTATTCTGGAAATCCATTTCAGAACAGTGCGGAAGCATGAACAGATTTCTAGAAAACATTGCAAACTACAAGAACCTTTTTGTGCTCCAGTTGGAGATGCAGACAACACAGACTCATCCCCATCATCCTGCGCCCGTCTTCAACCGTGAAGGGACCCAGGGCAGAAAACATTCTGCAGCCAAGAAGGCTCCCCAGCCATTTGCACCACTCAGGTGACCCTGAGGACACAGGTCAACCTCCAGGTGGCCTCAATGACTCTAAAAGAAGGCAAATGACCAGCTGTCTGCAAGGAGTATAAATCCTTCCCTTCCCCACCATTCAGTCAGAACCTGAAGAAGCTTCTTGGATGAGAAGTGAAACGTCTTCAAAGGAAAAACAAGAAAGTCCAGTTGCCTCCTGAAAAAGCACCCTTGGGACAGAAAATGGAAGAAAAACTCAGAAACACCCCCTCACTTACTTTCTGTCCTAATAAACAGTCTTGCCGTCGCCTTGATTGCTGCTTGCGAGTTATGTTTGACCAGACAAGTGAAGAGCGATGAATTCCATTTTTCGGTGGCCGTGAACTTCATGGAACTGTTGCGGGAGTAGGTCCCATCGGAATTCAAGGTTGTCGCAGTAGTCTTTCCTTTACCGCTGGTATTCTTGCAAAACAAGTCCACTTTGGCACCATCTGGATAGAAACTTTCTGCGTGGCAAGTGACCGTCACAGTGGCGTTCAGCTGGACGGGGGAAGGTGGGCTGGTCTCCAGACGAACTTTGGGAGGAACTGAGTAAAGAAAGCCAAAGAGATTGGTCAGGACAGCTTCAGACTCACGGGTCCTACCTTCAGAAGAGCCTAGAAACCAACTTCTTTCTGCTCTCCCATTGTGGCATTGGGGAAACAAGTAGGTTCTCTGAACCCAACCTGGTTATTATTTTTTTCAGATCCATTCTTCTGCCGAGGGGGCAGCATGTCAAGAGTGAAAGTTGGGCAGCTACGTGCCTCTTGTTTGCATCTTGCCCTTAGAGCAGTGATGGCGAACCTTTAGAGCAGTGGTTCTCAACCTGTGGGTCGGGACCCCATTTGGGGTCGAACGACAGAAGAGCCTAGAACAGGGGTCCCCAACCCCCAATCTGGACCAATACCAGGCCACGGCATGCCAACAACCGATCCACACGAACAAGCAAAGCACCATCCACAAGATGCAGGCAGCACACAAAACCACGCAACCTCCGGTCCGCGGAAAAACCTCTCTCCATGGAACCGGTCCCTTTTGGTGCCCAAAAGATTGGGGACCTCTGCCCTAGAAGATCAACTGATTCTGCTCTCCCGATTGCAGCGGTGGGAAACCAAGAAGGTTCTCTTTCACACCCTTGGTGTGAAAAATCCAGATCTTTGTTTTGCAGGAAGCCCAAGATCAGAACTTGACACTGTGAGCAAAAAATGAAATAAGGAGTCCCAACCAATTTTCGGAAAGTCTCTGTTCTCATTAGTTTATTTGGGGTGTGTTTGGACCCTGCAACTTTCATCAATATAAGTCAGTTGCCAAACGTCTGAATTTTGATCATGTGACCACGGGGATGCTGCAACGATTGTAAGTGTGAAAATCAGTTGTAAGTCACTTTTTCAGTGCTGTTGTAACGTGAAACAGTCACTAAATGAACTGTTATAAGTTGAGGACTACCTATACGTAGATTATAAACCTAATGATGAAAGCAGAGAGAGGATAATTTGAAAATCTACCACTTGTAACTTTGAACGGTCACTAAATCGGTGGTTGTAAGTCGGGGACTACTTGTATGGCAACACGTTTCCAAATGCTGATCACATCATCCTGGGATGCTGCAACCACTGTAAATATGTGCCAGTTGACAAACAGCCACACATGAATAATCAAAGTTACCAGTTTTATTATCTATCATCTATATCAAAGTTCTTGAAACTCAAGTCCTTTGGCCACCTAATGAGAAGGAAGGACTCACTGGAAAAGAGCCTAATGCTGGAAAAGATTGAGGGCAAGAGAAGAAGGGGACGACGGAGAAGGAGGTGAATGGATGGAGTCACTGAAGCAGTAGGCATGAGCTTAAATGGACTCCAGAAGGTGGTGGAGGACAGGAAGGCCTGGAGGAATGTTGTCCATGGGGTCATGATGGGTCGGACACGACTTCACAACTAACAACAGCAACATATCAAAATTCCCCAACCTTTTGGGGTTGGTGGACTGGAGCGGGGGAAGGGAGGGAAAAGAAAAGATGGTTTTGTTGGGGTGAACGCATATGCGAGCACATGTGTGCCCACAAACACCCGTTGCTCCCACAAGGAGGGCCACGAACATCCCTGACGCTCATGGTGATGCATGAATGGGGCCAGAAACACCCATGACACTCACATGAGTGGGGCACAAACGCCTGCAATGATCACACAAGTGGGGCCACAAATGCACACAACTCATGAACGGTGTCACAAATGCCTGCTATGCTTGTGGGAATGGGACCATGAACATCCTCAACGCTTGCACGAATAGGGCTGTGTGCACATGTGTGCTCCAGCCAGCCGCTTTATGTGGCCCATGAGCCACTGGTTGCTACTGCTAGTGGGCTGTGGCCTACAGTTTGGGGACCCCTGATTATATTACAAGAATCTCCCCAGATTGCTTGTCTTTCCCTGGGAATAATAATAATAATGATAAAGTTGGAAGAGACCTTGGAGGTCATCTAGTCCAACCCCCTGCTCAGGCAGGAAACTATACCATTTCGGACAAATGGCTGTCCAGTTTCTTCTTAAAAACTTCCAGTGTTGGTGCATTCACCGCTTCTGGAGGCAGATTGTTCCACTGGTTAATTGTTCTAACTGTCAGGAAGTTTCTCCTTAGTTCTAGGTTGCTTCTCTCTTTGGTTAGTTTCCACCCGTTGCTCCTTATCCTGCCTTCAGGCACTTTGGAAAATAGCTTGACTCCCTCTTCTTTGGGGCAGATATTGGAACACTGCTATCATGTCCCCCCTCGTCCTTCTCTTTGTTAAACTTGACATACCCAATTCCAGCAACTGTTCCTTATATATTTTAGCCTCCAGTCCCCTAACTATCTTTGTTGCTCTTCTCTGTACTCTTTCTAGAGTCTCAACATCTTTTTTACATCGTGGTGACAAAACTGGATGCAGTATTCCAAGTGTGGCCTTACAAGGCACTGTAAAGTGGTATTAATACTTCACGTGATCTTGATTCTATCCCTGTGTTAATGCAGCCTAGCACTGTGTTGACTTTTTTGGCAGCTGCAGCACACGGCTGGCTCATATTTAAATGCTTGTCCACTAGGACTTCGAGATCCCTCTCACTGTTACTACTATTGAGCAAGGTACCCCCTATACTATACCTGTACATTTGTTTTTTCTTGCCTCAATGTAGAACCTTATTTTTTTTCACCATTGAATTTCATTTTGTTAGATAGCGCCCAGTGTTCAAGTCTGTCCAGATCCTTCTGTATCCTAAGCCTGTCTTCTGGACTGTTGGCTATTCCTGCCAGCTTGATGTCGTCTGCAAATTTGATGAGTTCCCCATCTATCCCCTTGTCCAGATCGTTGATGAAGATGTTGAAGAGCACTGGGCCCAGAACAGAGCCCTGGGGCACCCCACTACACACTTCCCTCCATGTAGATGCGGTTCCATTGAGGACCACACGCGGAGTGACCAGATAAGGCTTCATAGATCCTGGGCTTAATTCAAACGTATGCTGCTTGCAACTGTGTAAGGATGCCAAGCTAGTTCCCAGCTTAGCCCCTCCTCCCATCCTGGCAGTTTCCCAACGGATTCACTCCAAAATGTCTCAGTTGACTAGAGTGGATCTCCCTCCCTTTCCGAGCGGCACCTACCTGTCACAAACACCACCACCTGTTTCTTTACAGTAGATTCTCTCTTTTCGAGACTTTTCTTGACCACCGAGCAGTAGTAGGTCCCATTATCATCGAAGCCAACGTTGCTCAGGCTGATGCTGAAGTCAGTTTTCGATCCTGGAACGAGCCTCGCCCCACGAGAAAACTTGTCACGCTCCCTGTAAATTAACTTTTGGCCGTTGCCCAAGTCTTTGTACCATATTGCGCTTGCTGGCAGGTCTATCTGAGTCAGAGTACAGTTGAGAACGAGGGTCTGGCCTGCTGTGATCCGCGTGAAGGTGAACTCAGGTATCCGAGGTTCCGTGCTCAGACCAGGCCCTCCAACAGCTGAAATGGAAAATAGCTTCTGTTTCTTCTGGAGATCCAAAATGGCCGTAGTTTGAGCCAGTCAAGGCGTGATGGGATTATTTGAACCCCACTTCTTGGCTTGCTTCCATGTTACTTTAAACCTAGGCTAGGGATAGGCAACCTTGGCTTTTTTATGACTCGTGGACTTCAACTCCCAGAATTCCTGAGCCAAGCCATGCTGCAGGGAAAGGGAGAGGTTTCCATGCTGAGCCACACTGGCTCAGGAATTCTGGGAGTTGAAGTCCATGAGTCATAAAAGAGCCCATGTTGCCTACCCCTGACTTAGGCCTTCTCTTCTGTACACCCAGCCGAAGTCTGACATCCGTGGTGGTGCAAAAGAGCCAGGGTGATGCAGTGGCTAGAAGGCAGTACTGCAGGCTAACGCGCTGCCCACTGCCAGGAGTTTGATTCTGACCAACTCAAGGTTGACTCAGCCTTCCATCCTCCTGAGATCGGTAAAATGAGGATCCAGATTGTCGGAGGGGCAATATGCTAACTCTGTAAACCGCTTAGAGAGTGCTGTAAAGCAATGTGAAGCGGTATATAAGTCTAAATCAGTGGTTCTCAACCTGTGGGTCGGGACTCCATTTGGGGTTGAACGACCATTTCACGGGGGTCGCCAAACAACGCAGTCCACCATTTTTTCCCCCTTTTCCTTAGCTGTGCTACTCCCGTTTATTCTATTGGCTTTTGAAAGCCAATAGAATAGACTCTCTTGAATAGAGTCTAATTCTATTGGCTTTCAAAAGCCAATAGGAATTGTCCAGGCTGTCTCTGCCCTGCTGAGCCCGCCAAAAGTCCCATTCTGCAAACGGTGCTGCACCAGTTGAGTAGTCCTCGACTTGCGACTGGTTGGGGTCATGGCATTAAAAAGATTGAGAACCACTGGTCTAAAGGCTATTGCAATATTTTATCCTTCCTTCCTTCCCTCCCTCCCTCCTTTTTCTTTCTTTTTTCTCCTTTTTCCTTCCTCTGAGCCTTGGTGATGCAGTGGTCAAAATGCAGAACTGCAGGCTAATTCTTTTGACTGCCATCAGTTCGATCCTGACCGGCTCAAGGTTGACTCAGCCACCCATCCTCAGGTCGATAAAATGAGGACCCAGATTGTCGGAGGGGCAATATGCTGACTCAGTAAACCGCTTAGAGAGGGCTGAAAAGCCCTATGAAGTGGTATATAAGTCTTAAGTGTTAGTGCTATCCTGACATAGCGATTATTCCTGGAATGGAATTGTTTACGCTGTGTTAATATTATGCATCTAACAACATGTGCGGTGGTCTCACTGCACTGGTGAGACCACACTTAGAATCCTGCGTCCAGTTTTGGTCGCCACGATGTAAAAAAGTTGTTGAGACTCTACAGAGAAGAGCAACAAAGATGATCAGGGGACTGGAGGCTAAAACATGAAGAACAAAACAGGAACTCAATCTGTCTAGTGTGGACTAGGACTAGGGTGACATGATGTCTGTCTCTATATAGAAGGACTAGGGGCAACATGATAGTGTTTCAAGTTTTGATGGGGTGCCCCAAAGAAGAGAGGGGTCCATCTATTTTCCAAAGCGCCTGAAGGCAGGACAAGAAGCAACGAATGGAAACTAATCAGGGAGAGAAGCAACCTAGAACTAAGGAGAAACTTCCTGACAGTTAGAACAATTAACCAGTGGAACTACCTGCCTCCAGAAGCGGTGAATGCTCCAACACTCCAACAAGTTTTTAGGAAGAGACAGGACAGCCATTTGTCCAAAATGGTATAGAGTTACCTGCTTGAGCAGGGGGTTGGACTTGATGACCTCCAAGGTCCCTTCCACCTTTATTATTATTATTATGTCACCCCTCATCCTTCTCTTCATTAAACTAGACATCCCCAATTCCAGCAACCGTTTCCTTATATGTTTTAGCCTCCAATCCCCTGATCATCTTTGTTGCTCTTCTCTGCCCTCTTTCTAGAGTCTCCACATCTTCTCGGAGATGAGATGAAGGCAATCACAAAGGCAGGTGGTGAAGAAGAAGATCATGCAGGGACATGTCTTTGGGGGGAGGTATAAGTTTGGGCAGCCTTTCAACAACATCTAGAGAACCTTTAATCTCCCTGGCTTCCAGCTGGAAATCTGAGCAATAATACTAACCTATTTTCTGAAAGGAACACATCCTCAGGTTTTGCACAAGCAGGAAGAACGGAAGCTGAGATGGACCCAGGATTGTCAAGGAAGCCATGCCGATGCCAGCAGGAGAGACATCTGGAGCTACTTCAGTCTCTTGCTCCTCCCCAAACATTTCCTCTTCAAGGCAGAACAAAAGGGGAACCGGCGTTTCCTGCTTCTTTGAGCCAATTGCCTTGCTTGGGATAGTTACTCTGTCAGAGGGTGACTAAGGAGAGATTCCGGAATTCTAAATTTATTAATATCCCCAAAGTAAAAGATGGAGATGATGCAAGAACACGCAAGAATAAACCAAGATGGAGACTTCAGCTGTGATATCTGATCTGTCTCACTGATGATGTTACCTAGTTGGGTCATGAAATGTCTGCACGAAAACTCAAGAGAGCTCCCTAAGGTCCCCACAGTTCTTCTCCTCCTCCTCCCACAATCCCTCCGTTTTCTAGCACTGATGATGTTACCTAGTTGGGTCATGAAATGTCTGCAAGAAATCAACCAGGCTCAGAGAACCCCATGGAACTCATAGTCCTCCTCTTCCTCCTCCCTCCTCTTCCTCCTCCTCACCCACTCTGCATTGATGATGTTACCTAGTTGGGTCATGAAATGTCTGCAAGAAAACCACTAAGTTCCAAGGAATCCACACTCTTCTTCCTTCTCCTCCCACAACCCCTCCCCCTTCTAGTACTGATGATGTTACCTAGTTGGGCAATGAAATGTCTTCTTGAAAACCACCAAGTTCAGAGAGCACCAAGGACCGCATAGTCCTTTCCTCCTCCTCCTCCTCCTCCCCCCCTCCTCCTCCTCTTCCACATCTCTTCTAGGACTGACAATGTTATATAGTTTGGACATGAAACATTTCCAAGAAAACTACCAAGCTCAGAAAGCACCAAGGATCCCACAGTCCTTTCCTCCTCCTCCTCCTCCCGCAACCCCTGCCCCTTCTAGTACTGATGATGTTACCTAGTTGGGCAATGAAATGTCTTCTTGAAAACCACCAAGCTCAGAGAGCACCAAGGAGCCCACAGTCCTTTCCTCCTCCTCCTCCTCCCGCAACCCCTGCCCCTTCTAGTACTGATGATGTTACCTAGTTGGGCAATGAAATGTCTTCTTGAAAACCACCAAGCTCAGAGAGCACCAAGGAGCCCACAGTCCTTTCCTCCTCCTCCTCCTCCTCTCTGCAAACCTTCCTTCCTTCTAGCACTGATAATGTTACCTAATCTGGTCATGAAACATCTGCAACAAAGCTACCAAGCTCAGAGAGCACCAAGGACCTCACTGTGATTTCTGGGTTGACTTCAGCTCTATCACTTTAAATCTTTCCTTCTGCAGCAGGAGTGAGATAGGAATTCTCCCTTCATCTTCCAAACTGGGATGGAGAGTCTTCTTCATACCGGTAGTTCTCGACTTAGGATGAGAGTTGAGATCAGAGTTTTCGTTGCTTTTGTGATGCTTTTGTTAAGCCAGATGTGCCTGATTCTACGGGCGTTTTTTTTTTCAACACGGTCGTTAAGGGAATAACTGTGGCCATTAAACAAATCACAAAGCTGTTAAGCAAATGCAGCCTCTCCCACTGACTTGGCTTGCAAATGACGATCGCAAATGCACGGCTTGGCAAAGCAAATTTTGCCAAGCAAATTTTGGTCACACGACTACATAATTTTGAGGATGCTGTGATGGTCCTAACGTCAAAGACTGGTGGAAGCCCACCTTTTTCAGTGTTGTTGCCACATTGAAGGAATGGTTGTAAGTTCAGGACTGCCTACACCAGAGGTCCCCAACCTTTTGGGCACCAGGGACCGGTTCCGTGGAGACAGGTTTTCCCACGGACCGCAGGGTGCGTGGTTTTGTGTGCTGCCTGCATCCCACAGATGGGGCTTTGCTTGTTTGTGCGGACCGGTTGCTGGCATGCCGCGGATCGGTACTGGTCCGTGGACCGGGGGTTGGGAGCCCCTGGTCCTGGCTTGTGGGCAGTTTTCTGAACGTTTCGTTACCAGGTTAGGTATAAGGGAAGTTAGCCCAGAGAAGGAAATATTAAAAGGGCAGAAAAATATATTTTTCCTCCAAAGGATTTTTTTTTTAAAACCAAACCTGGCCCCAAATCTATCTCTCTGCCCCAAGCAAGAGCTAGCCCCATACAAATGCAGATGTAAAACCATCAGAAAGTTGAAGCCAGAGCAATCAAGACAACAAGAAGATCTGCATACCCCACCCAAACTCTAGGAGTCATTAGCCCCATTACCTGGGAAGCAGGATATGATAATGGGATTCAACCACAGATATCAAGGCCGAGAAAAACACTCAGAGATCGCTCGCTCTTAGTGGATTGAATGGTGTTTTCAAATGTTCCTCCAGCTCGCTTCAGTACAGAACGCCGTACATATGTGAATACGCATCGCTTATCTTCATGCGCATTGCGTAGTAGCCTCTATCCTTTTTATATTTCTTTTTGTGTCTTAAATTTCACTTGTAATTCAATCATTAAATATTACTGTTTTTCTTTTCGGGCATTTCAATTTCTTGCCACTGAATTTTGTTTTCAGCGGTCATTACATTTAAGTGACTTGAATAAATAAGATAAGAATGCAATACATGTATCAACAAGTTTGGGAATAAAGTGATGGGTGGCACCAAAAATTTTTTCACACAATTGAGATATGGGGAAAAGACTGGAAATAAATTATTTGCATCGCTATGTCCTGATGACAATTTGAAAGAAAACAAAACAAGGGTTTGGATGAATTGAAGAATTATTTCCTATGTTGTGATTGAGAGGTTATGTTGGGGGAGCGATGACAACTTCCTCATTGGCTCAAGGGGGCGATTCGTTCAAAAAGGTTAAGAACCACTGGACTAATGTTATGCCTTTGTCTGAGCCTGAATCCGAGGGGGACATGGAGTTGGAGAGGACTTGAGGGGGGGGGGTGTCTTTGGCTTCGGAGGACTGTGGGGAGGAGCAGGCTGAGGCAGGCCAGGACCCTTCAGGTTTGGAACAGGGGAGGCAGAGTTCAGGGGAGGAGCAAGCCCCTCCCCCATCCTAGAGCAAGGAGAGCAGAGGAGAGAACGACGGAGGGAGGCAGGCTCAATTGTTGGGAGGAGAGCGTCCCACCCCACTCCACAAGGCACACCTGGGGATTAAGATTTAAGGAGCTGCTGTGGGGAGGGGCATTTGCCGGGAACAAACGTATCTTCGGACAGTTGTGAATTGTGCTCTTGTCTTTGTTTAACCTGGATACCTTGAATAGCTGACCGGCTGGTTTCCTGCTTTATGATCACAGACTGCATTTATGAGTCTCTCCTTGCAGACTGCAGGCAAGCTGAGATTTCAAAGGACTCATTACGTTTCTGTTTTGCTTTCTTGTTATCTGTCTGGCCTTGAGGACATTGTATACTTCTCCAGCTGTATTGAAATTGCCTTTAGCCCAGTGGTTCTCAACCTTTGAGTCGGGACCCCATTTGGAGTCGAACGACCATTTCACGGGGGTCGCCAAACAACGCAGTCCGCCATTTTTTCTTCCCTTTTCCTTAGCTGTGCTACTCCCTTTTATTCTGTTGGCTTTTGAAAGCCAATAGAATAGACTCTCTTGAATAGAGTCTAATTCTATTGGCTTTCAAAAGCCAATAGGAATTGCCCAGGCTGTCTCTGCCCTGATGAGCCCGCCAAAAGTCCCATTCTGCAAATGGTGCTGCACCAGTTGAGTAGTCCTCGACTTACGACCGGTTGAGTAGTCCTCGACTTACGACCGGTTGGGGGTCGCGGCATTAAAAAGGTTGAGAACTACTGCTTTAGCCAGAGGTAGCTGAAAGGAGTGTGTGTGTGTGTGTGTGTGTGCTTTGGTTGAAGGCTTGCCAGCATATGTGGGAGCTTTTGGGGAGCATTGGCAGTTATTAAAGGACTGTTTCTCTTGCCAGCCGACTGCATTGCCTCCGTGCGGGGCCCTAGGTCATCACACTGGTAATGACACATTTGGAGATCTACCCACAAGCTCGGAGAACGAACCTTCACCCTCACCATTCTGATAGTCTAGGGGTGTCCAACCTTGGCCACTTTAAGATCTGTGGACTTCAACTCCCAGAATTCCCCAGCCTGCTCTTGCATCTTTAGATCAGAGGTGTCCCACCTTGGCCACTTTAACACTTGTGGACTTCAACTCCCAGAATTCTTCAGCCCGCCCAGAATTTGGGGAATTGAAGTCCACACATGCTAGGCAGCAATGGTTCCTTCCAGTGACTTCACTGCAGCTCTGCAAATTGAATTATAGAATCCTAGAGCTGGAAGGGACCTGGGAGGTCATCTTGTCCAACCCCTCGCCCAAGGCGGGAGACCTTATACCACCCTGGCCAAATGGAAGCCCAATCTTTTCTTGAACCTAACCCAACATTTGCTGACTGGGGAATTCTGGGAGTTGAAATCCACCCATCTTAGACTTGCCAAGGTTAAGAAACATTGGGCTTCAGAATTCTGGGAGTTGAAGTCCACAGGTCCCCCTTCCATTGCAATATAAAGGGTCCCTGCAGGAGGCGCTGTAGAACAGGTGCAGATTTGAAGCAGACGGTTCCCAGAACAAAGTGAACTTGTTTATATGGACCATGTAAGACATTGGTGGTTTGGCTGGGAAAATTATTGTTTAAGTCTATGAATCGGTGTTGGACCCTCAGAGTTAGTTTGACAATACCATGCAGCGTATTCAATAAATAGTAAGATTTTCGGAGATG